>NC_050467.1:41275691-41458767 GCF_013373865.1 Monomorium pharaonis | reverse complement strand
TAATTGGCGGCCATTGCTCTCACTTTTTTTCTGAACCTAATTTCGCATAATATAGGGATGGCGCAGTCCATGTTCTAAGTCAATGGACGGTCAATTGACTCTTCGTCAACGTCCGCGATGATGGGATCGAGTCAGCAAATCGAATGAGTCATTATAGAGAATACTCAATCGTAACTGATCGAGATTAATCGATTGATTTTTTTATATTCGGTGTTTAAAATTCGACCGTGCAATGAACACCCAGGTAGCAAGCACACGTCATTTTTAACGTCATTAAAATGTTTTTAAAATGGACATTATTTGGTTATATCCTAATAAGCAACAAACATTAAATCAATAATGTTTTGAAACGTTGATTTTATGTGGATTTTATAAACATAAATATTATGCCATAGTATTTTATAAATATTTTTTAAATTGTTATGTTGTTAATACAAAGTAATAATATTCTTAATTATAATTACAGTGTAGAAATATTATTTTTTACGTTTTACTTAAATATTTACGTTATACACAACACAAAAAACTACATATTTGAAAATGTTACAAAATTGTAATGTTGTGTCAATGATATTTTATTTATTGGGATGAGACGTTATTGGACCAGCAGTGGCCAATTATGGATGTCAAAATGTTCTTGCTACCTGATCAACGACAATCGCACGCTCCGCCCGCAAGTTACGTTATTCCCTGGTGATCGTTGCGATCGTCGCTTCGAGGTAACGTGATTCCCCTCCGTCGAGCGACGGATATGTTTAACTGAGCTATCACGTGTGCACTCACAGATAAAACCACATCAGATTAGAAGAACAAAGACGCTCGCCTATCGATCCAAATACACACGAGTGTGACTGATCATAATTGCTCTTTCAGAGTTGTGAGTCGCCGTGATGGAGGCCGCGGCGGCATCAGTCCTGACGCGAGCGGTCGAGATGGACAAGAAAGAGCGATACACAATGGCATTGGTGCTGTACCAGGAGGGCGTGCAGATCCTCCTCGACACGATAAAAGGTATCCCAATACACACAAAAGCATATTTGTTTTAGTGCCAAGAAAAGCGATTACTTAATTTACTTTTTTTTAATAATAAGTCATAGTTATCTTCGATAAAGAATATATACTTGATAATAGTCTTAAAATATACTTATTACAAATTCTAGAACAACTTATTATCATATACTTGAAAAACGAATTTATATTTTCTTGAAGAATATTATAAAATTTATTTGCAAAAAAGTCAAAGTAATAAATAAATCGAATTTTTATTTGGCTTAATATTTGTATATATAATGTTTAATTGAAGTATTGAATTACTAGGATTTAGAATATATTTTGAATAAATGTGTTACTTATGACGAACTTATGATAGATTTGCGGTATAAATTAATGTATTTAAGATTATTCATCAAGAAGATATTTTTTGCAAAGGTTGTTAATTGATACTTAAAAGAAGAAAATTAAAAAATGAGAAACTGCTTTTCTCAGCATGAGAATAAATTTTTCTGTGTGTAATCACTTTCTTTCTCCAGCTTCGTTGTTTATTGTTAAGAGAGAGAGAAGGAGAGAGAGAGAGAGAGAGAAAAAAAAATGCTATAGCAGCCTTATCGTTACTATCCTTCTCTGTCGAGAAGTTCAAGACTCGATAATAAAACAGAGACGAAGGAAGTCCGCAAAGTGGAGTACCTCACGTCCAAGGCGAAGGAGTACCTCGACCGGGCCGAGAAGGTAAAAGAGCTGATCAGCAGGAGGAAGTCGATCGGCACGTACAGGGAGTTGAGCAGGATCGAGGACGGGTCGACCGGGCACGGCTACGCGAGTGTCTTCGGCAGATTCCTGGACGCTACTGTTACGCATATCGACATCGAGGATCCGTACATACGGGTCTTTCATCAGGTATATACGTCGTCGTTTGCGTAACATCCCAGACAACATACAATATTTATAAAAAGGTTTACAAAATATTTATGATAATTATTTGAATATTATATAAACATTTATCTATCAAAATATTTTTGTAATCTTAGATTGAATACATTATATAAAGATTTATAATATATACCATATGAAACATGTATAATATATTATAAATATTTTTTATATTTACTATAAATATTATATAATATTTATATAATATTTTAATTAATAAATAGTCATAAATATTTATGAATATTTATCGTAAATATCATGTGTTATCTGGGATTGCAAGTTAAATATTTTAGATACTCTGCTCTAATTTTCATATTTTTTTTACAGTGCCAGAATCTGGTCAGATTGTGCGAATTAGCTGTACAGAAGTGCTCTGCACTGACCAGTATATCCCTACTGACGACTTGCATTGCAGAGGAACATAACGGGCAGGAGCAAATCACGAGATTAGCTGAACTGAAGGAGAGTCTGGCGAATCGCAACATCGCTTTCGACTTTTCCTTTTCCGAGACGTTGCATGACAGGCAGATCAAGTAAGCCTGATTGAGATTGCGTTCTGAAAATTTGTATATTTATCTCTGGTTTTTCTTATCAGTTACCCTCCTCCTCATGTTTCAGATTAAGTAACGGATGGGTGATAAAAATCGGGCGTGGATTAGACTATTTTAAGGCACCAGAGGGCAAATTTGTTCTCGGCTCGTGCGATTTGGAGTTAAGGCCGTGTCTGGAGACTACTGTAGACATTTTTCATAAAAATCAACTTAAGGGCGGAGCAAATTAAGACATTCAATTAACAAGATAATGGTTAATAGATATATATATATTTTTATAAATGCGTATGTGTATTATGGCACATTTTTTTAGCACATTACAAAATAAAGTATTCATATTTTTTACAGTACACAACCTTGCAATACGGTGCGTCGAAAATTACATGTAAATCTGTACATTTTTAACATACATACTTGTTTTCCCCGCGTTACGCTTTTTTATAATATAATAAAATACCGTGATTATATTATAGCTCGTGATTGTAAAACATATTTACAGTCTTCTCTTTGTGCGTTTAACTTGTTCATCATTGTACGAATTATTACAATGAATTTTTTTTCCTTTCCAGAATTTTCCCCTCAGTCCAGTGGGCTGTGATCCTTGGCCTTTGCGATCCCGATCTGCTTCGCGGCCTTCTTGCAGGCCCGTCTTAACGATCTGGTGTACCTGAACAAGCCCGTTCCCGTTTGTGCCTCCTCATCCTTCTGATCCGCTTCGGGCTCGTTTACTTTGTATGGCTCTGACAGGCAATCCCCGCCGCCGACGGCGACCACCTGTCTTGCGATCTCCGGCTCCACGCAGAGTCGAGTTAGCGCGGCTGTCGCGGTGACCTCCAGCCGCTTGTACGCGTCCTCTAAGCCTGGTGGCCTCATTCGGAGAAAAGAAACTAGCGCTACAGAGGCTCGCGCCTTTGCTAGATGCGATCGGCCTTCGGGAAGCCGCGCTAGTTCACCGATCAACGCGGCGACCTGCTCCATCAGCCACACATTACCACCGACGAATTTCTTCACGCTTCTCAGGAGCTTCCTCACGCTATCCTCTTCAAGTATAATCGTAGCGCATATCCGCGACTTGGACAACTGATTCAGCGCTGCGGCGGCCAACAGCAGAGTCTGCGCGCAATTGGTATTCTCGACCACCCAATTCAACGACGGAATCAACGAGTCCGCGAAAGGTTCGAGGTACGGTAAACCCCGCGCGTTGGTCCACGACGCTGTGATTTGCACCACCAAAGCAGTGGCTTCAGTCTTCTCCTTCTCGGAAGTGGATTCCGCGTTCAGGAGATCCGTCAGGATTTCGGGACCGCCTTCTCGAGCGAAATACTCGATCGCGGTTGCGGAGCTGCACGCGCTGGCCAGAGCGCGTAACGAGGTCGCGACGAGATCGTCCGGTGTATGACCGATGGTAACGAGACACGTCAAGAGGGCCTTTATGCCGGAACACCGAGCTATGCTGCTTCCAGCGCGAGGATCCGATAATCCTAGAGCCGTCAGAGCTGCCAAAGCGCCTCTAGTCACGCTACTATCTCCCCGTGGAGCTTCCTCGAGACTTCGGACTATTTTCTGCAAGAGAGATTTTTGTATCATTAATTTACGATCACAGTAACATAACATCAACGTTATAATTTCCCATTGAACAATGTAACTATTAGACATATATATTATAGTTATATTGTTGGACTAACCTCTATGTAAAAGTCCAAGCGCGTGTCGACCGTGCTGTCGACGTACATCTTCATATTTTGCAACTGCGCGACAATGCTCCTTTGATTACCTTGCTGTATTCTGCGAGGAGGAGGTGCGCCCAGTTGAGAGAGAATCGAAAACGCGGTTTCCTCTATACTACGAAGAAGCTCCATTTCGAATCTGCCGCCTTCCAACTGAGTTATTTTCCTGCACGACGATGATCAATGTAATTATTATTAAATTAACTGTTAATCATTTAAATTTGTTTATCACAAATAGCTGTTTCATCTATCATTTTTTTATCTTGCAGTTAACCGTGGCTAATTAAAGACAATTTAATTCTAATCAAGCGGAACAAGTTTTGATGATTATGAAATAATTGATGATTATTTGGAGGATAAAGGAAAACGGACTTACTCCACGATGCTCCGATAATGCTGCTCGAAGTGTTCCGCGCTAACCAGAAGTTTGCTTGCGGCAGCGGTGGCCGCGGAGGACAGCTTCTTTAGATCCCGCGCGTGAACTTCGCCGGACATCACTCGAACTCCTCTGCGCGGAAGATTCTTGCTTTGAAGCGTGCTGCCGCATTCGCTTTCGGTCGTCGTAGCGAGATCGGTCAGCCATGCCCTCATGGACGACGATTGACGATAATTTCTCGAGTTCAACACATCCCTGCCGACAGCAGTCGCGTTCGCGCTTCCGTTGGTGGAAGCCCGCGATTTCGTTATTGACGGCTGAACGCTGTCTTCCGGCGGCTCGGACGCGTACAAAAAGTCGCACAGATTCTCTCCTGACTGCACCGAGACGGAGGAGGGTACTTTCGACGCCTCGTCCCGCTTCTCGTCAGCTCTGGAAGGAAACACGTTCGGTAAATATAAAAAAAAATTGTTATAGAAATATAAAATTTTTAAATATGTCTTATTTTTCCAGACTTTTCCTCGATGACTTTCTTTGAGAACTTAATATTATTCGAATGGTTTTCCGTCGCTTTAAATTACCTTAAGCGAGCCATAGCGAATCGACACAGACCTCGACGCGACTATTGTCATTCTATTACTGCGAAACGCAATGTACTCGAGATCGTTGTCGACGTCGCTGTTTTTCCGGGCGAACGGAAACGCCGGGAGCGATTAGTGGAACGTAAGAGCTGACTAATCGAACCGCAGCGGAGAACACACACTCCTTTACCCCGCGACCGCGCGATGACTAATCTCGCGGTCCTTCGGCACGTTGCGTTGTATTGTAATGCGTCCACCTGTGCGCGCCGCCGCCGCCGCCACGCCGGTGCACGCTACTAGAGCTGAATTCTTCGTAGATTCGCTGTCATCCACGGTTGCAGTCAAACCGTCCGAGAGAGCCTGGCCAGTCTAGCGCGGCTCATTCATTTACGTATTCTCCTCGTGCGGCACGTCGCATTGGCTCACGTACCTCACGAATGTACACGGTGACGAACAGAAAAGGCACGACCATACAAGGGAATCCGGCGATTGGTATCCCGGTCTCGTGACAAATAATTTAACACCCGGTGGGATACTACTAAAGATAGATAGATAGAGAGAGAGACGCGCCTCAGACGATCTGTAATTCGTGATAAGATTTCATTATGAATATATAAAGCTGTAAGTAGAGAGGGAATTCTGTCGCTCTCTGTAGATCGCCTAAAGCGGAAAGCAAAGAAAAGGGGGATCGTGATACCTGATACACACAAAGGAGTCAAATATCTCCTTATTTCGTCCCGTTAGAGAGTCACAAGTTTTAATCGTGCATGTGCAATGATATTTGCATTTATAATTTACACGATCATTTTACGTAGCAATAGAATCGCCGGGGCTCTTTAATCAGCGGACAGCGCAACATCTAATGATCACTTCATCGCGCGCCTATTTTATGTATTAACCGGTTCGAATCGTTAATCTCTCTTTCTCTCTCGGAGTCGTCGTACAAGGCGAGGCCTCGGAAAAAAAGAACCCTATGCCCTCGTTACGTGCCGTAATAAGTCGGTTAGTCTGCGCATACGAGGGCGTGATACGCATACAATGACTCGGCGATAAGCGGCGAGGCACCTTCGCGGGCTGAGGACTGATAATCATTTACTCGAGGCCGGTGCATCTCTCTCTCTCTTTCTCCCTCCCGCGCATTATGACATCCGAGAAGAGGAGCCCGATTCTCTCGGGCGTGCGTCATAGCTTACAACAATATAAAGCGCGCGATACGATCCACGCGATACGTTCTATGTACGTTTATTCTGTTATTATTCGAAAGGGATTACAGTGGACGAACGACGAAATTGCCTTACGTGTTGCATTCCTACCGATTGGCTTATTTCTCCAATCTTATCGCGATTCCCCGGACGTTCCTCCCGGCGCCATTGCGACACGTGTATGGTTTCAGAAGTTTAAAAGTTATTATCGCTGTCGATAGTAATCACGGGTTTTCGAGGAACTATAAGCGCGTCATTGAGTCAGACCCAATCAATCATATTTTCTGAGTCAGCGACGTGCTAAACGATGCTTCCCATACAAAACAAATATCTGATTGTGAGTTATAATCAGATATCCCTGTACTTACAGTTTTAAATCAATTTTAAGATTTTTAATTCTCAGATATTCATAAAATATCTACAGGACATCATTACTTTATATCACGTGTTGCTTGCAAAAGGATATCTCTGCCATGTTTTTGCATATAATATAGTCGGTATTAAATTTTTTATTTTGTTTAAGTTTATGTTCATCTTGAGATATATTTTGTAATCAATAAAATAAGTTATGCAACATTATTTATATATCTTAAGATATATAAACTTTAGATTATCTTAAATATAAGATTAAAGATAAGATTAAAACAGATAAAAATTACATATCACATTTGAGACAAAAGTATCATGATTTTTTAGTATCTTGAAAACATCTTAGAAATATTCTTATTTCTAAGATATTTTGACAGTGCTTTGCAACAGATATTTTCAATATACATCTGTAATATATTTGTATGGGTTGAAACGAAGTAAATAAGTCGTACGCTTGCGATTCGCTTCGGCGGTTTTTGGTTTTTTTTTTTTAATTAATGTAAGCTAATAAAATTTGCTTACCTCCGTTCTCGTGATAGGCTGCTTGCGGATTTCCTGAAACGATGCCTTGCGAATATCCTGGTATCTTTCGGCGTGGATGTGTGCGTCGGCATCGGGGAAGATCCCTCTTCTAGCCACGGTGAAGCCAGCTGAATTCTGCGTCTCCTTACTCGTTTCGTCCTCAATTTCCGTCTCGGAGTCGCGTTTTCATAAGCCTCCGAGCAGTCCGATCTTTCGGAATCGGAGAATCCGGAGTCCTGGCTCTTGAAATCCTGACTCAAAGGGCTATAAGATCTATTTCTTATCTCGCGCTCCTCCTCCTCCTCCTCCCTCTCTTCTCTTTTATCCGTCTCGTCCGTTGTCATTCTGGATATTCAAATATTATTTTGATAGTTAATTCAAATATCATCAACATAATATCATTTTAAACGTAATATACTCGGAATTTTTTTTACACTAGGAAAGGTTTTGTTTCAAATAATAAAATATAATAATTAAAATTTAAATGTACAAACAACACTATTTAATTAATATAAACTAATATTTTTTAATTTACATATATTTATCAGAAGCAACAAAATTTTTTGCTATATAAAATAAAATACATATTTGTGTATTTTACCCACTCAAAAAATAATCTTGCAACTACACCAAAAATTGCATATGTGTAAAAATTAAGATAGATAAATAGCTAGCAAATACAATGCATATATGTATATTGCACTTTATCAATCTGATAGAAGCAGAATTTATAAATTTTATATATAATAGCAGAGGCAAAAATTAGTAATATATTTTGACATCGAGAATTCTGACCAATGAAACATCAATGAAACATTTTTTTTGGCGTGGTTGCTGTTAAAAAAATGCCTTAAAAAGTAACTTGTTAAAGGTATTATTTTTTCTAGTGTATAACTTTTATAATTAATTTAAAAAAAAAAAACGATTTTATTTTAAATTATTTACTTTTAATATTCAAAAGTAATATTATTCGAGGAATAAGATAACTAGAAAAAAATCTTTATATCAAGGATCAAATTATATCAGTGCAGAATTTAAGCAATAATTCTAATTTTATCGGTTTGCCAATTGATCTATTTTAATTTGAAGATTTTTCCCGGATATCTAAAATTAATTTGTTTTTTTTTTTTTTTTTAAAGGAAGATAAATAAGTACTTATTCTTGTAACAATATTTAATAGTGAATTTGTTATTATTTTACTTACCTGCGACGCGTCAAACTTTCGTCGCGTATCAATGAAATCCGACACTCGTTCTGTTTTATATTTTCGTCGCTTTTATTACACACGTGTATTGCGGTAATATTCGCATTGTCGACCGTGTCGTTTTCCGATTTGGTCGAATTTTCTTCTTCTTCTTCTTTCGGTTCCTCCTTTTTACATTCGTTAAGAGAGTAACGCGGAGGATCGTTTCTTCCTGCAAAATGATCGTCCTCCAGATCATGTACAGCCATTTGGTTCCAGAACACCTTGCTCTGATATCTTTTGAAGGCGCTCATGTTTTCTTCACTGTTTTCACTCAACAAAGTTTGTAAAATACTTCGTCGAAACTGAAGTCGACGCGAAGAAAGACAAAAATATCGCGAAATTTTCACCTTTACTTCAAGTATTTTTGTTCTTTTGTTATTCGCAGGAGCGCGCCTCCGTGGACGAGGGAGCCCGATAAACGTTCACGCGACCCCGAGGTGGTCAGGATGCACCCGGAGCGCACTGTGTTTTACTTCAACGGGGGTGCTTTCACAAGCCAACGGAGCGCAACGACCCTCCCACGGCCGGTGGTCGCGTGGCCACGACTTGGAGAACGACCGTATGGTGTTCGTCGCAACCCCCACAGGCCGCTTGCTGCTTAATGGTGAGTCCCGCACACGACACGTATACTCTTCTTCTTCAGATAACCCGGACCTCCAATGAGACCGCGAATCTCGCGGAGGTTCCGTTGAACAAAAAGCGATAACTCTGTCTTATTAAAATCTGGAAATATTTTGCTCGGAAAAATATTCAATTCCCCGATCGGTCTAGCGAGCGAATCACTCTGGACGCGCGTCCCGAATCCGCATCGCGATCCCGGGATCCTCCAGAAAACGTTCTCGCGTCTCGCGGATATGAACTGCTATACACCGCGTATACACGTGTACACGCACGCGTGTCCACGGCCACGCCGGTACGGCGCGCGGATACGATTGAACCTGAGCGCGCTAATGCCCCACAATCGACTGACTTCCGACTTCCCCGTCGCTGACTCGATCTCTTCGCGTCCGTCCCTCCCTCTGCCCGCCCCGAAAGCCGCGTAAGCCAAGTCATATGAAAACGACGGAGCAGCGGACCCCTCGTCGTCATTTCCCTTTCTGCCTTCTGCCTCCCCCTTTGCCATGGGGGCAGCTTGCACGCATGGGGCGCTCGTCTCTTCTCTCCCTCCCCACCCTGCTCTCAATTCACGCACACGCGTGGGGCGACGCGCGTGTCCGTGCGTAACCGTCAAACCGTAACGAGACGCGCGTTCTCTTTGACGGGACAGCGCGCGCCGGAAGGCCTTTAATTGAGCTTCTGTAGACACAAGGTGATTCGGGTTCTAGTGTGCAAAGCGGATAGATCTGCGCGAATGGTGTGGGATCATCGCGCTGCGATTTCTCTTATCGCGACGAAGACGAGTGGAAAGAGATAACGATACTTTTTTCACTTTTTTTCTTGATGCAATAATTGTAGCTTGTATGAGTTGTCGATTCGTATGAATCAAACACTGCACAAAAACTCGGTTGAAAATTGCAGTAACCGAAGGAGAATGTCGAGGTCAGCTTGTTCTGTAATAAACGATGTTGCGCATGTAGCGTACAGAGAAACAGAAACGTTTCAAATATGTTTTGGTTTACTTAATTTAACTAGAATTCGTAATTTTGTCAACGATATATTTATAGTAGTTCTAATTATAAAAATTATAGAGCTGTTATTATTATACGGTTACTATATAATTTAGCATTACAATAGCCAAGAAGGGGACTTGGTTTACAATTTCTAACTTCACACTCATCCATTCATCCATTCATCCATTTTTCTATCTTATCTATCCAGGCTAATATTCTTATTTTAATCTCTTTTGCCCTCCCTAAACTTTCCTTTACAAATTCTTCTGCCTGTGTAATCCTAATTACTTCTTGTATATCTGTAGAAACTCATTTCATAATATATTAACTTAAACACAATATAACATAACATATTTTATATTGCACAACTGTCCTTACAGTCTTCTTCTCTATTTACAGTTTTTCTTTCCCTATCTATACCTACATTTACTATCTATACCTAATCTTACTTATACTTACTTACTACATTTCTTAACTATCTTCCTGATATTTTTTTTCTGTGTTAATATTTGAAATTATCGTAATTTATGGTCAATTTTTTTTCATGATCTATAAAACCATGAACGTTACATTTAACTAAGAAAAATGGGGCCGTTAACTATAATTATTTTATCATACAAGTATAGTCATAACTATCAAACGCTTTTCTCTCAGAGCACTGGAATTAAGAAATGGATATTAGCATAAAATAAATAAAACTCCAAGAGCATTATCACTTTAGCATTCGTTTTACTTTATAAACCAAATTTTAATACATGTAATGAGACCGGTGAGAAGAATTCAGGTGAACGCTCAAGTTTCTGAGTGACTCAAAAGAAAAATACGTGATGAATAGGAGGTAGCTTCGGAGGTGATGAGGCAAAGTCTCATTTAGAATTCATTTCGCGCGACTGACCGTCGTGCGTCACTTTTCCATATTATCGGTCGACATCCGCAAATGAGGAACAACAATAGCCTTTGACAATCGAGGCAAGTCTGCGCGCGGTAGGAAGCACAGGAAGGCAACTTCCCTTTTACTCTCGGTCCGTCTCTTTGGCTGAGTGAACGTGGGACGAGGTCTCGAGGTAGTTCCCGAGTCGTCTTCCAGGCTTATCGCCTCGCCAGCCTCGGAAGACGTCTAGATCGCACACCGGTATAGCACTTTAAGGGCCAGGTGTGCGACTATCGATCCTCCCCCCCTCCCCCCCCCCCTCCCCCGAGAGCAAGGGGTCCGAAACATAGGCACCATTCACCGAGGCGATACAGAGCGGAGGCACGCGCCCGGGTTAGGCCCTACATCTGCGTGTAAAATGCCTACGGTGACGCGTCATGCGTGTGAGAGCGGCTGAGTCACTCACACGTGTTTCGCGGCCAAATTTAAAGGACAACGTGGAAACTTTAATGATTTTACTCGATGACAAATCTGATCTGAACGCGAAAACACCTTGCGAAATCCGAGAGGTTTCGCAAAACGAATTTTTTGTTATTTTAGTAAAGTCCTCGATTCGTTAAATTCTATAGCCCGACAAGAGCGAGAGGGAAAGAGATCCGTAAAAGATCAGACGAGTATTTCTATCGTGAATCGTGAATCATAGCGCGCGTAGCAAACGGCAACAGTGAACGATCTGTTGTCGTGGAAAAATGCCAAGGGAAAAATGCCTCATTCATTTCGCGTGCCGGCTGCTAATTGACGGAGATCGGGGCTATCGATAAGCGGCCGAGCATCCAAGTCTCACTAATGGGCGTAGCAATGGCATAACGACGCATTTCCTCGCGCCGCGGTAATAGCAATCTCGACGTATTATCGGGAGATAGCGCGGTTTTTCGCAGCGAGATCGTTCGCGCGCGACCGGCGTGCGGCTCTTCAATGTCGACGTGCGTACACGACGATGAGTCCAAGTGTACGCCTCGTAAAAGCACGAAGGGGTCCCTCGCAACCCCTATTATACGCACCGGCCACCGAATGGGGGACAGATGTGTGCAAACCGTTATTTAAGCGCGTGCGTTCGAGCTCGTCCGTGTAAACCTGTACATCTGCGGCGCACGCAGCTCGATGACATTTCGAATTTAGGGTACGCCGATGAATGACCGATGATTAATCTCTAGAGAGACGGTTATTCTCATTGTACATAGCGACGATTTCTTTTGCACGCGGAGATTGCATTCGTATCGAGAATCACTTTACTCGCGGCGATTTACGAAGCCAGATCGAGTTTTGTTTCTTGGAAACAAAATCGATGATTATTATAATATGTTTGAAAATATTGGTAATTATGAAATACGTCCGCGCGAAAAAATCTTCGCATTAGGGATCAAATTATATTTACAAATTGGTTGATAGAATTAGATCTGCTCTAATATAATTCGATATATTTTAATAGGAAGATTTTTTTCGGATTTACAGCATCAATGAGTTCGCTCGTTACAAACAGATTGCTCAGGTGAAAAATTAGATAGAAAATTGCGACGATAATTGTTAATATTTATTTAGACGAAAGACTTAAGAAAAATGTTAATATTTATTCTTTATTTATGCGAAATTACGAATTGTTAATATACAATATAACGTGCCTAAGTGTTTTATAAGAAGATACGAACACCTACAAATATGCAACCCTTTCTACACGGCTATTCTGCGCACGACACGCTTGCGACTACGCGCGACTCGTGCTTACGTATTTATGTAATTTATTGTTGATACGTGCGAAGGCTAATTTAATTATGACGTTATCAATGATTTAATTTTGAATATTAGCACAGGAGATCCAAATAATATAAAGTGACTGCGCAGGATACATTATTCCTACACTCTAAAAAATTTTGTGTTAAATTTAACATATCGTAATTTATCCACCCAAATTTTTGTGTCGATTTAACATAAATTTAACATAAGCCAAAGATCTAAAAAACATGCAAATAGTAATAATAATCTTGAACTATCAAGTTATTACCAATCATATTTTAGATACAAAACATTCGTTTAATTAGGATACTGTTATAATTCTCGACTCTGAATTTAATTATAACATAAGGTTAATTTTAAAGATAATATATATATATATATATATATATATATATATAATAAAAAAACAACTCAATGGTATCAATTTACAAAAAATTACAGTTTCTTGATTGTTTTTATTTCTGTTCATTTGATAATTATTTCTAATAGCAAAGTACACATGTATTAATATATACTTTCTCTTTTAAATATGACTGAGGATGATGATTCAGTACAATCGAAATGTTTTGTCAAGATTGTTCTGTGTAAATAAATCATATCTAGATTTTGTTTTTTATACCTTTGTTCATTCTTTAATCTCTTCTTTTGCTTAGAATTTTTGCTTAGTAAGCTCGAGCCGTATCATTATTATTACTTTTAAAGGAAATAGGGAAACCCCCGGATGAATGCTGCTTTTAAACAACTGGCAGAGTTCATCTTGTTTTCAAACGAAGCAAGAGAAAGAGTTGGCTACCTTGCATTATCGAGCCGTGTGTATAGCGCTTGGCCGATAGGCTTAAAGTTCTGAACATGTCGTATAACTAGTTTGTCCAATTGACTCTAATCAGTATTATACTAAATTTCTGCACTTAATCTCCAAAAATTGACAGAGTTCTACATCATATGTTGCATAAAAATTTGAAAAATTAGAAATCTCTTATATTATAAGAATAAAATATTAAAGAAGTTTAATATGTGTAACGAGCTTTAGGCTTGAAGTGTACTGTCATGCGCCGTATACACGGTTTGATAACGCAAGATAGCCAACTTTTTTTACTGCTCCGTTAAACAGAACCAGTTACTGCCACTAGTTTGAAAATGGATGATCTATCGGGGAAAGTCTCTTCTTTATCGATTATATGGGATTTCCTGCATACTGCTCGAGACAGTATAAATGTCGTGCTCAATACGAACTTTGCATTAGAATCATCGCAATCGTTGTACTGCAAGTATCTCTTTGACGAACAGTTACACAGATTTTACTGAAGACAGTTTTCTTTGTCTGAGCAAGTTCAATTCTGCAAATAAAGGTAAGTTATTTATTTTATTAATTTCAATTTATTGATTAATTTTTCCTTTAATATTTACATAAGACGTTCTTAAATTAATGATTTTGTGATTAAAATTAATTAGAAGTAAAGCAGCAGCAGCAGTATGATGACAGTGTAAAATAATAGCTTAGTTTATTAAAAAAATCATTCATTATTTATTCGTGCGAGTAAACAGATATATCTGTGATTAAAAACAAACGGGACGTACTGTACTGCTTCATATATCTTGTTGATTTTAATTTATTGATTAATTTTTTCCTTAAAATATAAACGTAAGACAGCTTTTAAAAATTAATAATTTTATGATTAAAAGTAGCTGAAATTAAACAGCAATAGCATCAGCACTGTATAAAATTGTAAGTGTGTGTAAAATAACAACTTATTAAAAATTTATTTTAAAATTTATTCTTTTTTTCGTGCTAGTAAAAAAAAGGACGTGGCTGCTGTAATACTTCATATAATACTCGAAATATTATTTTGAATTAGAATCGTTTAATGTCTCGAAATTAAAGTCTGATGGTTCGTATAATATTCTTTATTTTCGACATCGAATTAACAACGTGTCTATCTGTCTCGCGTTTACAAATTGATTCCACAATTATTCGTTCTTAGCCCTGTTATCTCGCTTACGAGATCGTTTAGATTAAAAATATTTTTTATCGTTTTTGTTTAAAATAAAACATTGTGAAACATATTGATCAATTTATTGTAAATTCTTATATTTTAATTAGTTTATTGTTATATCTGTGTTATATTTTGGGTTTCACGAATATTATTTTTAAGAATATTAAGGGTTGTTTTTGTGTTGATACATTTTAATTTATGTTAATTTATGTTATTGTTCCGTTTATCTTTTTGCCTTTTAAAAAATATTCTTTAATCGAAATACGAGTTTGAAACTGCAGCATTGGATTTATATATTTATATTATTATATATTTTATTATAAAATTTGTGTTTATATATTCTAGATGGACAAAGCTGCACAGGATAATCGCACGAAACAGTGCAATCCGACTCATACTCCAACCGGACCCGGTCATCAAGCGGGATATAAAGGCACTGGAGATAAAGCAGATCTGGACAATCACTCCAAACAAATGAATCCAAATAATCCATTATATAAAAAGTAACATGCATTCATGTCTTGTAGAATTGGCATTGTACTTGTAGTGTAACATGCCCGAACAATATAAATGATATGATATCTTAACATTATCAAATGTCTCATATATTTTTTATTCACTGTTTCTATACTCATATGTTTCCTTCCAATATTCCTACTCAAGACAAGAAGACGAAAGACTGTCCAATTTAAAAGAGATATTAATTACAGATGTTAATTATTTTTGTGTTATGGTTACTTAATAACGGAGATCTTTTATGTTAATGCGTGAAACAATTAGACATTTTTTAATTTTTCGATAAATTTTATAATACACAAGAAGAAATAATTATTTTATTACATGTAAACGTAGTGCTAGAGACATTAATAGAAAACAAGTAATAAGAAGATTAACGGTTACATCGATATTATTTGCTGGGCTGTTGAATCCAATATCCCCAGGTAGCAAAAAACTCGCCATCTCCTTCTTGCGTGGGACCACGAAACACCTTTATTTTGACTCGTGGAACATCATCTGTAAATAGAGACAGTAATTACCAATCTTTTTGTTTATCTTTACAAATATCGCTACATTATCTTGCATTTTTCTTTTTTATAACTCTGAATTATTTTATTGTGTGGAGCGCACGATAAATTTAATCCGCTGAGAGCGTACATTTAATTAACTTTTGCTTTTAAACAATTATCTCAGCTGATCGTAAATTTGATTAACTTTTGTTTTCAAATAAATATCTCAGTAACGATATCGCTGCAGCGTTACCTTTTTTCAAAATCGAGTGACGCATTGTGCTGCTTGACTCATCGCAACTAATCGTCGTAAAGATCGCTATCTCAACCAGACACAGTATAACAAGAGTGCACTGTAAGAAAATATTAGTTCCGTGACTATTTGATCGAACATTTCCGTCGCATAATATTACGCAACCGAGTCCAGCTGGGTAGATAGCGCAAATCTATAAATATGTCGCGTAGACTGTAGGCTGACTCACCGTCAATCTCATTGCAATTGCGAAGCGGCTAACTAAATCTCCGAGTTAAAGAGGGGAAATTTATATGCTACAGGCAGCATCTAGAGCATGACCGATCCCGGTTTTCCCTCTCGCGGTTTGAGGAAACGTTTCTCCAGAGAGAAAGCCTTATTGTCCTGCAAAGACGAAGGTGACACGTCACAAAGAACGCTACTCAGTAAACATCGATATCTTGTAGAAATCGAAAAGACATCTTATTCAAGATGTCTTCAAGACATTTCTAAAAAATATCTAAAAGACATCTAAAAGACATCTTAAAAGATGTCTTAAAAATTTTTGAATTAGACATGTCAAAGATATCTAAATGAAAAATCTATACAAGATATCTTCCCAGACAGCAAGGAGACATGTTATAGTAACTCTTTATGAATTACATAAATTTTTATGAGTTTCTCAATTTTCTTGAAAAATAGGTGTTAAGGTGCTCGTATTGTGATTTTATGTGTCACTTAAATGAGCACTTTGTCAGCTAGGCATAATAAGTTCTTTAAGAATATAACGTATTTATTTCTTTATTTTTGTAGATAACACTTTTAGTTTTTTTAATTTTAAATTTTAATTTTTAACTGTAACTAGATATTTTTGAAACACATAAACTTTAACTTCTTAACTGTTTTCCAAAGTTTTAAAAACTTATTTGTGTTAAATAGAAAATTATAAAAGAAACAATTATTAAAAAAGACACGTTTCCACATGAACGACAATATTTTTTTGTTATTCCATGTTTTAATTTACAAATAAAATGTTAAATATATTTTATGGTTAACTAAATAAATTATTTAATTAATTAATTATTAAGAATTGAAGATTAAAAGAACTTTTTTAGAAAGGGTCTTCAAGATGTATAAAAGACATCTTTAAAATATCTCATATAGATTTTTTTAATTTCTAAAAGATATCTTTTAGATATCTTTAAGATATATATCTTTTAGATATCTTTAAGATATTTTTTAGATTTCTTCAAGGTGTCTTTTAGACATCGCCAGATATCTTAAAGATATCTCAAACTGTTGCATAAGACATCTTTTAGATCGCAAAAAGACATCTTTTCGTAAAAAATATGAGATATCGCAAGAAATGGTAAGATGTCTTTTAGAAATCTAAAAGACATTGTTTTGTCTTTATGGGTAAGATATTTCCTCCTCTTTTTTTTACTGTTTCTCACCTGAGCGATCTGTCCGTAACACTGAGCGAACTCGTCGTGACGCTCTAAGGACATGTTTAACAGACACAGGTACTTCCAGACGGTCTCGTTACGATTGTCGATTCGATTCGCTTCTGTTAAGGCCGCCTCGGCTTCCGCGAATCGCCGCAGCTGAGGCAATTTTTGCGCGTAGAAAAGTAATCTTGTGATAAACACGGAAAGTTTTTAATTTAATTTAATTTACCTCAAAAAAAGCGATCCCCGCGCCAAGCCACGTTTCCGCGGTCGGTGACGTTCGGCACACGCTGAGGAAGGTCTTTAACCCGCGCTCGTAATTGCCGATATTTTCGTAATGTTGTCCCATTCTGGTCCATAATGCGAGTTAATATAAATAACTCGATTCTCTGCGTTTTTTTTTTGTCTCGCGCAATATCGAGACAAACGATTTTACCTTGTCTGCACGAGATGCACGTCGTCCGGCCTGTTAAATGTCGCGTTGGCGAACTCGTAACAATGGATAGCCTCCGCGAAATTACCCTCTTGAAAGTGACAATGCCCCATTAAACTGCTTATCGAATAATCCTGAGCAGAAGAAATATTTGAGAAATATGTGGGGCAAATTTAATTTTATACGATGTCTTTGTGATAATTAAATTAAAAAACAGTAGGAAGCGACTAGTTTTGTCCTGACGTTTAAAAAGGACCTAGATGGAAAACATGCAGAATAATTTTAGCATTATTTTAATTTTAAAATGTAATGTGTGATATTATATTATTATTGTAAATTAATGTTGAAAATTTTTAATTCTAAATTTCATTTGTCTGTACATATAGCAATCTTTAAAGAAATAATACTAGAAATAACGAAGACTTATCTTAACACGGTTATTGCTGAATACTTTTCAGAAATTAATTTGGTAATTATTGTACAAATTATTGCATAACAAAAAGAAAACATTACAGCATGAAATTGTACGGACCAGTCCGTAAATGTATTCGGCCTCTTTTAGATGCGACAGAGCTTCTTCGTATCGCTGTAGTAAATAACATTGCACGGCCATGTAGTATAGAACGTGAGTGGATCTACCTGCGCGAGACATTTCTTCCGCCAACACTAGCCCAGCCAACTGTATAAACGCGCGAATAATTATAACATACAGCACGGTTTGCACATATATACATATACTGAAAAAAAGAGTCTTATTGAATTATTTATTCAATAAGACTATTTTCAGTGTAGTTTTTACGAGGTATTTTAAGTGCAGACACATTACGTTACAGAAATGCAGCTTTATCAGGAGCGTGGCCGTTATCACGAACGCGTTATCACGCGGACAATGAATCGTTGTCCAAGCGATAGGATCCTCGCTCGAGATCTCCGTCTCTCCGTTGTCGTCTTTTATGCACTTCTCCGCTATTCTCAAAGTAAGATCTACCCCTATCAAAATAAAATACGTATATTTTTCTGATTTACTTTTCTTACTAAGATTTGCTCTTGGGGTTTCTGTTCTCTGTACCCGGACTGTAATTTGTACGAGTGTAGAACAGATGCAGGATAACCCATCCCTCGACGAATCGCGGGTAGAAATCGGTAACGGCTCTCAGAAAGACCTCCGCTTCACGATAGTTTTGATCCTCGGCCAGAATCAATCCGTACATCAATAAGCTGCGAGAAAATGTACATGTATTGTATTACATTACCCTAGCAATACCACCTAAATTAAGTAACTGTTATGATTTCCTGCTCAACAATATAACTGTATATATATTCATTTACGCAAATTTGTCGCGTCTGTTCGCGAGAATCGCTTCGCGGCAGCATTCCTTCGCGCGCTTCGCGTCGCCGACTTTTAGAAGAAAGATCGCATATTTTGTCCACGCTTCGGCGTCACTTCTGTCTACCGCAATTGCCTGCGAGAAGTATCACGCGTCATGATGCGTCGAATTCAATATGATATTTTCTTAAGGCAGAGGATTGAGTTATATACGGCCTGATAATGTCGCCTTGCATCATCTACGTGACCCAATTCGTAGGCCTCTTCGGCGTAGAAGTACAAAATTTTAGGTTTCGCAATCCTTGGTAAATCCTCATTCGCAAGGCGGCTTTCGACAATTTTATTAATGGCCAGGTGCATTTGCTCGACGAGATATGTGTACGTGGATGCTACAAAATTCTGCACATAAATTGCAGCTTGCTAAATAATTATAAATAATAATAATATAATAAAGCAGCTTTCTTATTATAAATTGAAATTTTTAACGATTCTGATTATGAATCTGTGTTGGGAAGAGATAAAACATAGTTTATGTACAATAATATAATAATACAGAATGTTTACTATCGGGAAAGTTTGAAGTTTTCAAGGAATTCTTTTAGCCTCGAAAATCGCAGATTTTCATTGACAATTCTCCAGCGTTATACTCAAAATTTTGAATAAAATTCTTAGAAAATTTGGGAATTTCTCGTGGAATTTTTTTACGAAATTTAGGTAAACGTTGGAATAATTTTTAAGTGTTGGAATAATTTTGAAATATAAATATATTTTTAGACCTGGGTGTCGATGGACTGTAAAGTGCTTATGCTCGTCTTGAATTTCTGATCTAACAGCGTGATCACTTTCATCTTCAAAGTGCTGCGAATGTCCATGTACATACCGGTTTTGTACAAATATTGCGTGAAACAAGTTAGCTCATCCTGAAAATTATCGTGACAAGAGTACACACGAACGTGCGAATACAATAATTCTTCATATCTCGCCATTAAAATTATTCTTACCTCTTCGGGAACAAAGCAATACTTCGTTTTATCTGTCTTTTCCACATTATCTTCCCATTCTTTCGAAGCAGATAACTTTTCTCGCTTTTTCTCGTCACGAAAGTCCTGAACGCAAAAAAAAAACATGTGTCTGTTGTTATCTCAACTTATGAATTATATTAAAATATATTTCACGTAGGAGGATACGAAAGAGCTTGATACCCTGTAGCTCTCCGTAAGAATCTCTACTATTTTCTGAATACAAGTTGCGTATTGCTGTTCCGCTACGTCGCCGGAATAAATATAAGGCTTAGTTACCGTCGGCTTCGTTATCTCCTCGATTCTAAAAAGATTAGTCATATGGAAAATTTTTATAATTTTCTGAACAACCGATTAAATGATAATAATTTTAATTGACTAACTTCAATATCAATACAGTTGACTAAAATCGTGATTTTTTTTTAATTGTAATGCTTACGAACTTACATGTTTGAAAAGTCAGTTTCGAGTCTGCAAGGAACAAGCGGACGAAAAAGCTCGACTTCGATTACGACAAACACCGGCTCGCCAGACTCCGTAATTAACGGAGTGCTTTGCGTTGCTTCGACGTCCGTCTGAATCGTTTGAAAAATTGACAGTTTAAGAAAATATACATACGGAATATTAAGATTGTTAATATTGTGATTTTTTTAAGTATGTGAAATTGTCAACCTTTAAGTCTTTATTCCAAGGATCTATATGGAAAATATCGTCTTCTAAGGCAGTCTTCTCGGCCATAATCGACGCATCGTGCGTGTACAATTGCGCAACTACACGAGTACTTTTTACTACAGAAAAGATTTGATTAAAACTTAGAAACGTAACAAATATTCCTAAGCTTCAATAGCAATACAATATTTATTACCATATTAAAATTTGTTGTTCGCTTGTGCCGGAAAAACGAGCTTTGATAATTAGAGATAAGATTGATAAAGCTGATATTTAATCGATTCTGCCTTTTGACAAATATTCCTAAGCTTCGATAGCAATATTTATTACCATATTAAAATTTGTTCGCTCTTACTTCCCGGGAAAACGAGCTCCGATAAGTCGAGATAAGATTGATAAAGCTGATATTTAATCAAGTCTGCCTCCTGTTGATTAATGCTGCTTTTTTCCGCGCTTTTTTTGCTCATCAGAAATTGGAACGGCCAGTATTTATATCTTCGATCATAATTTTAATATAATTCAGGATTTTTCATATTTATATTACTGTTATTTATGAACAATATTTAATATGATTTTTAAAATCTTTATACTAGAAATTCTACTAGTGATGTGTACTTGATAAGATGTTTCTTCATCATCTCGCTTTCCACCTCACGCAATGTACTGCGATTCATAAAGTTCCACTCGATCCTAGGTTTATCCTGACACACTTCTTTCTGCAAATTACACGTTATTCCATGCTCCATCGAGCTTTTATTTATTAATTGGTTGGATTAAATTTGTGAAATATCGCGCCCGTTTTCGGACCCACCTGTAAATCGAGTTCTACGCCGAGCGTATTTTTTATACGCGCATAATCGCGATCGAGTTTCCATTTTGATAATCTGGCGCGACTCTGTAATTTTGACAAGCTTCGCCAACGTTTGGTTTTTTCCAAGTCGCGGTATTTTGTCCACTTACCGTCCTCAAATATCACGTTCTCCGGAATCTGCGGGAAAGGGTATCATAACTCTTTTCTTCATTAATATTGTAAGCACGATTTTATTTCGTATTGATATTATCGTTTTAAAATCAGGGGTTGAGTAAATTAATATATTTTTTTAAACTAAATTAAGTTAAAATTAATGAAGTATAAAATTAATTGAGTTAAGTTACATGAACAAAAAATTACTCAAGTTAAAGTAAAAATTAATTTTGAGAAGTATTATTTATATTAAATTAAAAAGCTATATAATTTATTTAAGTATTAAATTATTAATATAATTATAATATCGATTATCAAATATATTTAATACTTTATTTGTAAATTAAGTTTATATGAAATAACATAAAAATATTGTTTTTATGCAGGAATGTATTTTTTCTTTTATAATTTTTTTCTTTCGCACAGATAAAATTTTTAATTTAGAAAAAAGTTAATAAATTAAAGTTGATAATCAAAGTTAATAGTCAAAGTTAAAAATTAAATTATTTCAAATTAATTAAATTAAGTTAAAAGTTCTTTACTTTTTAATTTTATTAACTTCAAATTCTTTAACTAGTTTCTACCCAACCTTGATTAAATAAAAGAGAGAATTTATTTACAGTACACGGCAGTGAATCTGAACGTCTAACGATTGTAAATTTTAATCGATTGTTTATGCGGAAATGTAATCCTCCTTAATTATATTTACTTTGACATTGAATCTTATTAGTTCTGAGAATGATTCTCGCGCGTACTATCTTTACACTCTTTTATCTTTTCCGGTCACACTTTATTGCTGCTCCACGCCTAGTTCGCTCATTTTTACTAAACTATTCCTTTTTCTATCTTTGAAATTTTTACGTTGTAAAATGCAAGGAAATAGAATATCATTAAAATATTACGAGTTTTTCTTCAATTTTATCACTTATCACACGGAAAGAAAAGAGTCCTTTTTTAAATAAATAAACTGATCGAAAAATTATAATCAAAATTTCTTTGGTTGAATGACTACAATTATTTAAAAATATTTAAAAGACATATGAGGCACCTCATTGTCGACGTATATTATCGTGCCAGCTTTGTAATCCGCGTCTTCGGCGAAAAAGATCGGTGGATTGTAGATACTTTCCACCGTAACGCTTAGAAAATTAATTTCTGCCTTCGAAGGAAATATCTCCTCGCCGTCGTATATTACTGTCGCGTTTAATAAAGGAAGATTCTGCCACGAGACCGCGTCGCCGTCGAACGAGAGATGTGGCGTTTGCACTATCAGTTTCTCGACGAGTGATCTTTCACCTGGCGGCCAAGGTCGTAGAAATTATCTTAAACGCGGCATCGGTTTCTCCGTTTCGACGTGATGATAAATTACCTAGCAATATCGGCATTAGATCGAGATTGCAAAAACCAATTACGCTCGATGAAGTCGGCGTCCGCTGCTGCGAGGCGACCGTCGCTACTTTCTTCTTCGAATTCGCGACTGATCTGGCGGAATCGGGCAACTGTTGGCCTTGGATGTCGCACGTTACCTTTACTGCGGTGAAAGAAGCATAAGATTTCCGCCGCGGTCGGAATTAGTTGGCATTTTTACTGATTAAATTATGAATTATTTATTCGGTATCCAAACACGACGTGGAAAAGTTCGTGTTCCTCACTTAAAATCGGCGCCGATACGATTGAATCCACGCTATTGCGGCGGTTAACTATAAATGAAAACACGACCGCGAAATTGACGTCGTAAATTTGCGGCGGTTCCTTGAAACCCGGATCGATAATGATAGGAGTACTTTCTCCGAGCGCTACGTCATTATGCATCACGACGAATGATACGGCAGTCACTTCCTTCACCGTCTGTCCCGTTCAGCAAAAACACGTTTTCTCGCTTATTATGACACAGAATGCAAGTAGCGAATGCAAAGAGAAAACTTACAATATTTTCGATGGACTCTATAATTATTTTGATGCTACTTTCAATCGCCTCGTCTTGAACCGAAGCCTCTTCCATTTTTACTTATGAACATATGTAATGTTCAAAATAAATTGCTCTGCTAGATTGCTAAATTTGTTCAAACGACGAGAAAGCTTAATTTTTGGACGATTTTTTTGCGAGGTTAATATAATAATCTTTATGTGTCTTAAACAATAACGAAAATGATAGTCGCAATTTTATTTTCAATTGTTTGTCGATGCTTTGACTTCGAGCCAGAATTGTTTTATATATTTAAATGTATTTTATGAATGAGGAGATATTATGGGCATTTTATTATGAATAAAAAGATCACTGGTATAACAATAGTAATTTTATTTATCAATAGTATGTGTACGTGCCTTCAATAATAAGCAGTTTTATATATATATGCATGTAAATTATTATTTATATAAATATGAGTTAATCTCTGACGTACAATCCTAAAGGACGGTTTAGAAATCAGAGTCGAATCATCGAATAAACTCCTTCCATATAATTTCTCTGATAAACAAATTCTAAACTTTCAGCACCTGATATTCGTGTTCTATAAAATTTATAGACGCTCTCCGATATTTTTCTCTTATTCATTTTCAAAATATATTAGAGAGTAACAATGGAATTTACAACGAAAACAAAAAATATATATGGAACTAACAAGTCTAAACTTTCGAGAACTCACGAAGGAGAGAGAGCATTAGCTTAGATTTTGAAACAGACTCATTGCCGTCGGCAATGAATTCCTTTCCTCGGGGAAAATCTCCGATATATATATATATTTTTTTTTTTCTTCCTGCAACTCATTAATGTAGAGTTGGTGAAGACAACAGCGGGAAAAACGTTCTTTTTAACCTTTTCCGGGACACATAGGTGGCAATTTGTGTCACGTGGATGATTCTCACTTCACGAACGCTACAATGTAATTGAGCTACGATTGCGATTGCGTAATTTTTACGATCACTGACGTGAAGGCACTACAGTTTCTCCAAAATGCATTCTTACGCCGTAGCGTAATCCTTTATACAATAGTATAAAAAATTATCATACATGCGTATGTGTATTAAAGTTACAAAGTATCAAAACTTCGTCGCGCGATAAATCCGTCGATGAAAAAGATGACAAGATCGAAGTCGTGACACGACGAACGCTCCTCGGCTTCTTTCTCGGCTTTTCTATCCTCCTTGATTCTTGATCTGATCATCGAAATCTCTCGCTCCGTTTAAATTTCGAAGAAGAAAATGTACAGCACGGGGGGTAGGGGGGATAGAGAAGCTATTTTATACGATTACTTGTCGATGTCTTTCTCGGCGTATACGTTGTAGAAAATTCGTGTCTATACCGTAAAATGGCTTCTAACTGGACTCGTAAAAATATCCTGCGCGATAAACAGTCTTTCGGGATAGTCCAAGCGATGAGACAATATTACGTTACGCCTATATTACGCGGATTTAATCGGCTACAGGCGATCGATTACAGGGTCTTCATGGTCTTGTCGATGTGCCTCAACGTCGTTTCGGGCACCGCGTCCGTCAGTGCCTTTCGAAAGCCGTCGCAGCGGCTCAGCCGCCGAAACATCCTTTTCGCATGATTCCTGGAAATTCGAATAAACGTTATTGATTTCACGAACGTGAGAATATACACGTTACACGGGGTAAGAGACTTGGGGCCCGACTTACCTCGCGTCCAGATTTCCATCCATCAACAATTTCGCGCCCGCGTTCAGCAGCTTGTCCTTTACGTCGCGCGGTAGGATCATAATATGATCCGCTCCGATGCGTTCGGTGATATCCGACAGGAGCCGTGCGGTCGCCGCGCGGACAATCGCGTTCTGATGACTGGACAATCGAAATCGCCGGAAGTCAGTTCGAGAAGTCAATTTTGTCGCGCGGGGGGAAAAGGTAAACGTTCTCCGAAATCATAGCGGTTCAATCAGGAAATCTGCTCAGTGGACTTACCTCGCTCCGCGCAACACGATGATACTGATGGTTTTATGGGGCGGCAGATATTGCACCATAAGATCCAGGGCCGCGTTGCTGTCCGCGCGAAGAAATCGATTCGTGTCGGCCGTTCTGTGAAGCAGAGGTCCAGCTATGTCGTCCAGATCCTGATGGATAAGAGGACGAACAAAGCGTTTAATATATAAATGTAGAAACTCTCGAACTCGTCTTTCACACCTGACGACATCCTACCTGATCGATACCCCGAATCTGAGAGCTGAAGACGTCGCCGGCGGCGAGACACGCGGCTCGCGCCACTTGCGAACGGAGGTTCTTTATATGACGTCCCAGTAGTCGTCCTATCGTCCCGGCCGCGCAAACGTCCAGGCCCTCCGGGTGCTGCTTTGAGATCTGAGACAAAGCTTTCAGACCCTTCATCGTTACTTCCCTGAAACGCGAAATGTAAATATTAAAATAATCCCAATAGATGGATGACGAACAACAGCGAGAATAATTTATATATGTCACGTGGTCGTGACGATATGGCCCTAGTAGCACAATACATTGGTAGCACATTGATTAATATTGATTATATTAGAAGTGTATTGGCCACTATAACGCCAATATTGGTCATATAAATATTAGTTCCAAATTAGGCAATTAATGATCCAATATGAAAAACTGAATGATCTAACTTTGGCCTAATGTTGAACCACATTGAACCAATATTTCTGCTTAGACAAATTGGCTAAATAAAGTAAAGCATCCGATTTACAATGTTGGCCCAATGTCGAAGATATTGCATTTACATTACTTCCCAATATTGCGCCAATATTTTGTGCTAGAAGGTAGATACATGTCTTTTACAAGGTCAATCACAAACGCACCAGTCTTTGTTCTCGAGCTGCGTAAAGCACTGCTGCACCATCCGCTTGGACTTCTCCGAAGGCTTCTCTATGGCTCTTTTACTAAAGGGCATTCGACACCTGCTGGTACTACGCACCGGCACTTTCGAGGGCATTCTTCTGCGCGACTCGACGTCTTCCGTGACCTCCGGCTGCGAGATAATATTATTTGCTCATTGAAATAATTACAAATTCTGTAAAATTCTTTTTGCCATTTACCTCGATCTTCAATATTCCTGGTTTCATATTCGTTTCGCTCGCGCTGTCTTTACTCTGTCTGTCCTCCGGAGTATCGTTCACGCTGGATTCTTCTTCCGTGGACTAGAATCATCATAATTGCATCTCAGTCAGAACGCCTTTCGACAAGCGAGCTAATCGTATGAGCGTCTCTTACCTCCTGAGTATTAATCTTATTAGCATTTTCGGCGCTTCTCGCGTTCTCGACGATCTCGTGAGAATGGGGCCTCGACGCGATGATAATCGCCGGCGAATCGCCGGTCATGTCTATAGGTGGGTGGCCAACGGCATCCAACGATCGAATGGAAGCATCCCCGTCAGGTACTATGGAAGCGATTAGTCTCTCCTCGCTGAAATCCCTGGAATCCTCGGTCTAGCATCCAAAAAATTGAATGTTAAGTCGAGCAAATTTAACATTTGAAAAAAAATCGCGTTAATTTGATGAAAAATGCACGCAGAATGTATTTGCAACTGTGGCGTACAATAGAGAGTATGTTTTTTTTTCTACGGTTTATCATTTACTGACCAAATTGCGCGAACCGCAGCGAGAATTCCGCTTGGTCGGCGAGTTGGAGATTGGCGAGTGGTGGGCGCTGTGATTCGGCGTCAGGTAGAGCGATTCCGAACTCTTGGGGGGGCTCATCGTAGTCTTCGACTGGAGCGATTCCTTGAGTACCTTCGCGTCTTCGTAGGGTGGAATCAGCTCGCTCGGCAACGCGGACACAATTGATCTCCTACGCGCGCTCGTCGTCCTGCCGTCCTCCGGCTGCTCGCGGGCGCCGGAGCTGCTCTCCGTGCTCCCGTTGCAGTTTTCGTCCACGGTGATTAGCTCACCGTGACTGGAGAGCCTTGAAATCGATCCGATTCGGCTCGCCGGTCTCATGTCATCCTCGCTGCTCCATCCCTTCGACGCCTCGTCCACGGTCGGCGCGTTCGCGATCGTCTCGATTGGATATTCCACTTTGTTGGCGTCCAGCGGCGCCTAAAATTAGCCAAGAAAGTTTTGTCCGTCTATACATGTCGAATTATCTCAATCTTATCGTACTTGAAAGAGGAAATACCCGAAATGGAAATGATATTTTTTCTCAGATCGCATGCATTTGATTCAATGAAATCTCCTCGTGTTAAACTTTTTAATGGCGATGACATTTTTCTTCAAACATAAATTGCGAAGTTCAACATTTTTTTTTACACAGCTGGTTATTAGTCGCGTTTATAATTATATAATGTTTATTTAATAAATTATAATGTATCAGGAAAAATTTGTCTTGGCTCGATATATTGACCTGTTTATCGTATTATTTTTGCTTAGCATTAACGAGCCCTCTATATTCGTTAGAAATATTACTGGTTCGAAAGATATCAAATAGTTGTATGAATAGTATTAATAATATTTATTTGAATCTCAAACAATCTTTTCTTGGCAAGTATTATACTTGACTGTATTGTGCGCTGTCAGTGGAGAACAAAAAGAAATACTGACAAAAAAAGCAACAATTTCTTACGAAAAATGAGTCGACGTCGTCGCGAGCGGCGCTCTGGCGATTTCCGGCCGTCTGTTGCGTGATAACGTCGAACGCCGAATCGCCGGCGTCCTGGCTCCGCGGGGTCGACGATCCGCTGTTGTCATTGCCGTTGTAATCGCGTCGCAGCGTCGCGTCCTGACCCTCACCCGGTCGATCGTTTCTGGAAACGTCCGACGACGTGCTGCTCGCGCTTTTCGGACGTTCACGCGGGCCGACGGAAAAGGAGCGTAGGAACTCTGGGGATACCAAACGTATGGGAATCGTTTCAGTTCAATGGATAAGAAATCAGTAGTCTTATTGTCGTCACTGATGATTAGCAAAAACAATTAAACGGGACGACTATTCAAGTTGATAATAAAATTGCACCCCAGTTGGGTCGACGTTTAAGGGTTGCAATTATTTCCTTATTTAATTCAAGTACATGCCACGTACTTGCCGAAGACGTCGAACGCTGCCGACCTAATGTTTCGGTGTTTAAAAAATCATTATTCTTAGCGTATGAAAGCGTGTTCGTGGCTACCCGCGGGTGTTCCGCGAATAGACGCGAGCAACGGCTAATTTAAACATTTGGCAATTTGGAAGATGGGCCGGGGGGGGGGGGCTATCGATCTGACATTCCGCCGCAGCGCGACGTTCGATCGTACCTTAGACTTGACCAGCGGAATATTGATTACGCCCGGCCGGCGCGTCTCAGCTAGGCCTAAACTCTATATATGCATGCACGACGAGGTGAAGAACCTCTCGTTCCATTTCGCCGCGTTCCCCAGCCGCGCGCTTCGGCGCTTTGAAAGTCTACATTGCATTTCATTTATCGCTCACGGGGTTATCTTTGGGGACCGCTGGGATCACGAGTTCCACGTTGGAACGCGACGTGCGACGAGGTGTTTGCGTGGAGTTCGGGGTGTATCGCATTTATCAACCGAACACCGCGAACGCAGACAACGGTCTTCGAAGATCTTTTGGCGATAATACTTGAGATCAAATCGAAAAGGAAAAATCGCGCCGGTATCGGGAGGGACTGGACTGCGTACCTTGGTACCGTGACTCCTCCCTGTTCGAGCCCTGCACGTGGTAGCCCTTCGCCTCGGGCGAGAAGTGACGCCTGTTGTTCCGCGCGTTGTACTCATCCTCGTTCACCCTCGTCGCCTTATCACTGCAAGAGAGAGAAAAATGCAAAAATAGAAATCGAACTGTAGGGAAGTAATGTCGCGCGCGGCGCGGTTCATCAATGTTTCACGTAACGATCACGAGGGGGGGGGGGGGCCTGGCAGGGCGCGCAAAACGCGCGTGTTTTCACGCGAGCTCCGGCTTGTAAACGTCCGCGTGTTTGCAAGCCGATGCTACTTCGCGTTTCGGAATCGCAAATAAGACACGCGGTAAATAAAACAGCGCGAGGCCAACGCGTCACGTGAGACTCAACGTAAAGCGTCGCTTTACACTTAAACGTATTAAATTAGTACAACGGCTTCTTGAAAGTTTTCATAATTCGCTCGGTTAGCTCTCCTCAGAATTGGAATGGCGTCGCCTCTCGGCGGGGGTTCAAGTATCAAGCGTTTTTATTTGTTATATTTCCCGCAACGTCACGCCGTCCCTCCTCCTCGATCGATATCACATCCATTCCTCTCATGAAGAATAAAGCATAATACCTCCATCGGTAGCGCTTTCGCGGTTTTCAATATTAATCAATCTTATGCATCCATTATTGAATTGCGCGCTACGTCTTTCATCCACCCCCCCTCCCCCTTTCCCCTCCCCTCCGCGAGTTCGATCCGTCGCGATGGACAAAAACGTACACCGTGCCGCTGTTTCGGTTCAACCTCAAGGCGATGACCGGCGTGGTGATGATGGTAGAGACGGAGATGTGGTCCCCGTCCCCGTAGTAGCCGTTGCCGTTGTCGCGGTTGCTGACGCCGATCGACTTCCTGCACCGGAACATGCACGGACAGCAGAACAGGACGGCGCTCGCGATCTTGTGCTCGAAGGAGCTGCCGTTGCTCGCCGATCGCCGTACCTCGCCGCCGACGACGACGGCGGCACCGTTCTCCCGCTTCATCTCTTGATCATCGGCCGCGAACGGAAATTTGAGGATCATCCCGCGTCACCCCGTACCAGAGTTCTCGGTCGCGGCCGCGAAACGCGCCTCGTCTCACCCGACTGACCGACCCCGGCGATCGGCGAAGGCGACATCGTGATTCAGAGCGACTTGTTGCTGTCCTATTCCATAATCGCACTCACTGATTTGTCGCTAACTCGTTCGCGAATCACTTTTTTTATATAAATAAAAAAAGATCACTCTTTTGTCGAACTGGCCCTTCTACCAAATTCTGCTCCATCCGTCAGTATTTTTCTTACTTGATTTCTTCATCTTTGAATCCCTTTTGTCTTTCGTTCAGTTTTTTGACATTTCATATCATCCAGGGGAGAAAGGTAATCAGTGTTGTATGGCATGGCAGGATGATGCGGGTAGGAAAGGTTAAGCGTTGCTGGCTCTCGACTTTTCGCATTTCGTTAGAACCGCGAAAGAAAATAAGTACCGCGGACACCTGGAGGAATCAATCGATACTAATGACAATTTCAAGCATCGGCGCGTACGTACGCTCCGCCGTCGCCGAATCGCCTCGTGCGCGTCGCGACGACGGTGTCGCGCGAAATCGATGCGTCGCGTCGCCGAGAGAAATGGTTCCGAATCGCGAAACGAAACGCGCGCGCGGAGACGCGCGAAAAAAAGAAAAACTGATCGGGCCGCAGATTAGCGGTGTGCGATCGATCAGGTGTCCAGGAGAAGGCGTCTCGTATTCCGAAAACTTGCGACCTTACGCTCGCACACTCCGCGCCCGTTCCGTCTGCGAATCCGCCCCATTTTCCGAAGGAATGTCAATTTCTCCCGTTCTCTCTTCCCTCTTGTCTGATTCTTCTTACACCTGCAACTCCTCGCACAATCTTCTTACGGTATATGCCGCGAGCCGCGTTAGATCGTCGCCACATATTACCGGTCAATCGGTCAAATCCGCAATTATCCTATGGCTGTCGCGACACGCCGGACCGGCGACGACAGCGATTCGATCGTGATTGCGATGCTCATCGCGCAGGTGGTAATTTTTCAAGGGCGAGCCTTGCGTAACGCGGACACCTGCGCGAAATCCACGTGCTCACGCTCGTTCGCACAAGTTCACGCACAACGCGCACTCGCTGTCATCCGATTCAAATCCGACGGGGGTCGACGACACACTCGCGTGCGACGCGTCGAACGAACGGAGTTCGATTAATTAGCTCGACCGTTCCTCCCCCGTGTTTTCTCTCGGCCTAATCGCGAAGGAGAAACGGCGGGCGAACGGAGCCGAGGATTACGTTTAACGACGAAGGAGGCGCGTCGATTCGATTTTTTAATTGCTGGGGACCCGCGCTCGTAACAATCGACGACGTACGCACGACTGTGGCACGTAGCGGAGACGGCGAGCATCCCGACGCTGACCGCTACCACCGCCACCCCACGCGAGCCGTCCCCGCCCCGTTCGCTCCCTCCGATACCTCCGCGCGTTCCCGGCTTCTTTTCAACCGCGGGGAGAAGGGCGGAGAATCGCTCAAAACGCGACTTCGATCCCTTTCGAAAAGAGAAGTACAGATGAAACAGAGCGGGGAAATAAAAGATATATCCAAATTAATAGTAAACGTACAAATGCGGCGCAACCAAAAAGAGAATATAAATTAAATAAACTAAAAATTGTCAACGAATTAAAATATAAATAACTATTAGGCTTAAGGATTTGAAAGCAATAATATATGGAGTAATAAGCCAGGCTATTGTACGGATATATGTAATGCCATTACAAATAGTAATAAAATCAAATATTCGGTTTAGATAAAATATAATAGAGCTCTGAAAGTCATGTCTACGCCGAGGATATTTCTGTCGTCGCGTCTTCTACAAAGACTCGGACTACCACCCTTTCGAGACCCCCTTACGAGGCTGTAAACCAGGCTGACCATAACTCACCCTTCCTCCCCCTCACGTGGTCACGAAAGAAGGGTTGCGAGGCCGAGTCATGCGATCCGAGTAAAACGCGGTTAAAGGAGGTTGAGGCAGATGCCAACCGCATTTGACGCTTTCCCCACGGGTCTTCGAGTCTCTCTACTCCAAGTTCTTTATAGCCTCTCGAAGAGATTCACGGTGCTACTCAGATTTTCTACTTCAAACATTTTATCTTATTTATATGAGGCTATTTTCCATCATTAATTTTCGGCGGTAATTAATTCGAATTGCCGGCACGCAAAAGCGAAATTCCCGATCGCCTCATCATTTAGTCATGCTGTTCTGGCTTTCTTTGAAAAATCGATGCAACATTTCGAAGAAACTGACGCAGTGAATCAGAGGCTTCGACAAATGTTTTTTTCTCTCCCTTTATTTTTCCTTCATTTGCGAATGAGATTGAGAAGACCGATTTTTTTTTTTACGCAAATTACACACAGAGTACCTTCTTTGATGCTCGCCGTTATAACGGGTGTCTCGCGACAGAGACGATATTGAATAACGTTTAGTGGCGGCGTGCCCCGGCCTAGACGTAAAATATTCAGCGAGGAGTAATGAACGATAGCGCAGCAAGACGTTTCGACAATCTACAATAGTCCCGCATATTTGTTACGCACGCTATGCACACAGCGCCCGCCCGCACTTGTCGCCGTTGCACCCGTTACGCACTGGCGAGTTGCATAATTTCTGCACGGAAAATGACGAAACGATCGCCAAGGGGGGCGGTTACTTTTCTTTCGCGCGCGGCGCTTTTCCTCGCCTTTCCGCTCTTTTTTTTTTCTCCCTTCAATTTTATTGACCGGCTGATTCGAGCGGTCGGAATCAGCGGGTCCTGGCGTGCTGCGCGAACCTCGCGCGAAGCACGCGTCAAAAAATGTTGAGTCGCGATCTTGATGCTAAAGGAAAAGCCGCACACTTGTATGAATTTAGAGCCAATCGGAACGTTATATCGGCTGTAAAAATCACCGGCATGCAAGTGGCGTGCGCGGGTTTCGCCGACCTGAAACCCGACGCTTTATCGGCGATTTGGATCTCGCTACACGAGTCAAGTGTGTTAAGAATAATGTGTGTCACGCGGGGGGGGGGGAGGAGATTGAGATTACAAGCGAAATACGGGGTCGCGCACCTCGCGCGATTGCCCGCCTTGTAAACGTCATTGTGATCGCTATTACAGCTTTGAAATTACTATCTCAAGCGTAAATGTGATATCTTTAGAGGCGGACGGTCGCCGATGAATTTGTATCCCTCTGTGACCGCGTGAACCATTGTAGGTCGCGTTTTAATTGGAACGCTGTCGGTCTACGTGAGATTTAAAAAAAAATAAATAAATCCAAGCTCGTCGCCGACGTCGCTGCCGTGGGCGACGATTACGCGTATCATTTCGCGTGATCGATACGTCGGCATCTCGCTCGCGAGTTATTTTAAGACCGAAAAATCGATTCTGTCCGAGACTGCTGGAGAATTTCAGAAAAAAAAAAGAAATACAGAAAGAAAGATCAATGTGCTGACGCAATTTTACATTTCGAAGACTCTATCCCGCCGGGGAGGAAGAACTCACATGTCGTACATCGACGCGGCGTGAAATCTGCTGGCGGCCAATTTTACGAACTGCCGCGACCGGTGCGACGGGGACAACGATCGTAGCCTCCTGCGACGAGGATTCCGAGCGAAGCTCTCGGAAAAGGGACGCCCATTCGCCCGCGGACCCGACGAGTAGATCAGATCCTCGGCTCTCTGCTGCGCAGCCGCATCCTTTGCCCTGCGATCCTTGGGCTGCGACGATTCACGCACGAGTCAGTATATTAAATTCTTAAAATTCTAGAGCGCCGAACTCTCCAAATCCGGAATTAAAAGGCTCAAATTTCTGGGGCATTTGAGTCTAAAAATTCCTCTGAACACCAACTAAAAGTCATATAACTGTCAGGGTATAGAATTTTCTACCGAACAATATAACAGTTACATAATTTTTAATTGACGTTCGTTGAATTGGAAGAAAATGAAACGCAGGATGAAACGGGATTTCGCTTACTCGGTATATCGCATTCCTGTCCGCGGGAACTAGCGGATCCAGGTTCGGTGAGTCCTGATACACGCGAGTCGATGGATTCGGGGCGGTTCGTAGCGGCCGATACGCGTTTCTATCCGTGAGCTTCCTCTGGCGCTCGAGTTGAATCGAGTTGTACCTGTGCAAGAGCAGAGATCACGTTTTGTACCTTGAATAAGTATTTTCATCCAGGAGGAATTCTCTCCGGAGACTTACGTCTCGACGAGCGTTTGCTGCTGCATATCTCTGGGTAACGAACGTTGACGACCTCCCCCTACGCTCTCGTTTTCGTCCGCGAATTTATCGAATCTGCCGTAATTGTGCGAATTGTCGTCCGAAAAGACCGCCTCCCTGTTTTCTGCAGTGCCCTGCAGAGGCAAGATTCACAACTTAAATTTTTATCCGTGCAGGACTGTTATATTCAGTGTTTAGATTTTAATTTTTTAATATTGCAGCTTTGACATCGCACGTATGATATCTCAGTGTAATTAAATGTTTGAAATATGTGAAAAATCATAATATACGAAGAAAATAATTGTCCTCTAAAATCCGAAAGTATAATACAATTTTTCTTCTCTCTCGAAAAAAAAAAATTCGGCTTACACCGTATTCTCTATTTGTTGTTCCCAAAGCCTTTGTGTAAGAGGCTGGCCGATAGCCGTTGGAATGCGAATCGAATGTCTGATTCAAAGCCTGACTCTCTTCTTGATGAAAACGTTTTCGCCGTTGATGTATAGCCGCGTACGACCTGTGTACAACATAATTTACATTAATTTACATCGAAATAAATTCGAATTTTTTTATTATGTCAAAGGATATCTCACCTGACATCCTCTTGTCGCGCATTTATCCGATTTCTATTGCCGTCTAACAAATCTGTTGTCTGCTTTCGCGAAGTGGAACTGACATATTCCAAGTTAAGAGATTTTTCACGATTTTGCGATGTTATTTTGGGACGTTCGCGCATTGATAATACCGGGATCCTAGATTCTCCTCTGAGAGCAGTACTTTCCTGCAAACACTTTACATTTCACACATTTCCTTATTCTGCATTTAATAAATACATATGTGTTATATATATTTATAATAATATTAACAATAATAATATTTTATAGCATAATTTTGACATAAATTTAACGATGAAAAATAACTTTATATCGGTACAAGGGACTTGCCTTTTCTTTAGCAGCTTCATTAACGTCTCTGCGATTTCGCGCTTTTTGCTCGAAATTGTCAGAAATCTCTCGCTGATTCTTCGCATCCGTCCTGACGAAATCGTATTGATTCGGCGTGTAAAACGATCGCAGTTGCTCCTCGAATCTTAAATTGGCATCTGACACTCCTGGAAAATTTCAATTATTACTTTAAATCTTTGTTTCAGGTCTAACCAGATTTGTCAATTAAAAATAGAATTCAGGAGGGATTGCATTACCCGCATTTGTGTTCCGACCGTTCAGTCCTTTTATCTCATTTTCATGGTTGTTCTGTAACAGAAAAGGATGCTCACTTAAATACGGCATTGAGCCTGCATGAGTCGTGCGATACTCTAACCTGCGGTATCTCTGACAAACATGCGGCCTCTAAGCGCGACATAATCGTTACGAAATTTTATTTTGAGGTTTATACGGACGCTTGTACGTAAAAAAAAAATAAAAGTGAGAAATTAGAATAACCTATTAGCCCTGAGAGTATTTTACGTTTCATGCCGCGACACGCCGAGTCGGGTTTTTGATTAAAAGAAAAACAAACGAACTCTAGTTGACATGCCGTAAGATATTAAATTTTAAAGGCTCCGCGTAGCAATATTATATCCTCTTCTACGATTATACCAATATGACCTTTTAAAACGGAACGGTCTTAAATATTCGCTGAACGATATTAACCAAGACGCAAATGCAAATTGCGAAAATATGATGTTATTGAATCACGCAGGGTGTGTTAGTGTCTTCCGTGTTTAAAGCCCCTTACTCATAATTCACACTTGAGGAATACTTACTAACGTTCACGATATGCAAAATGAAGCCTGAGCAAAAAGATGTATTATTCTGTCGCTACTTCCTACTTCGTTGCGTATTTAATATTTCAGCATTTGCATTGCAAAGCCGATAATCTCGATAAATTGCAACAATGACATTGGACAAAAAAAAAATCACGGCAAAAAATTTAATAAGAAATCAATAATACTTTCCACGTAAAATAATACGAATAATAACAATGTCTCTGAGAATCATTAAGAATACGCTATAAATCTAGATATTCTTAACACAATGTGAAATGTAATAAAAACATTAAAATCGCCGCGATACAAAAATGTTAAAAATGTAAAATGAGGAAATTATTCTTAATTTCTAGAACTGATGATTATAATTCTTCTTTATACTATTATAACATATTATTTATATATGTTATTATAATATATATGTATTATTTATAATATATATTATGGATCTTCTTTATAAATATGTATTGCTGGAAGTAAAATAATGTAAAATACACGACCAAACTTACGTTAATCCGCGACTGCAATATCTGCCAGGCCATCGAATGTTCCATCTGCTTGGCTTGCAATCCGACACCCAGCGCGACAAGATTGGGCCTCTCTATCCACAGGCTCTCGCGGTTATTATTCAAGATTTCGTTTCTAAAATGATTTCAGACAATTTTTAGGGAAAGTTATTTAGATGTACTAAAGTTTTTCGAAGTCAGTCGCGCGCAATTCCCCGAGCCATTACCTGGATGCTCTTCCTTGTGCCGATCTGGACGTGGCGATGATCTGACCCCTGGTGCGACCGGTGCCAGGCGAAACTGAACCGCTTCCCGCCACGATCCAATCGACATCGGGGCCTACAAATCAATATCTTGTAAAAATCAGAGACATATATTTCGAGTAAATATATATATAATATAATTAAGGATTTTAATTTTTTTTTTGCGCAAAAATTTTATCTACACTCGTTTTTCATCGAAATGAAGTAAATGTTAAAATTACTTTTAGGGAAAGAAGGGTGTAGTATGTGTAGTTAACGAGAATAGGCTTTACGATACATATGCAGATAATCATGTAATATTAAACTTCGCGTTTTACATCAAAATGTCACGCGACGTCGTGCTCGTTTTTGAGTGTCTATTAAAAATTCAAGTACCGCGTGATTCCTCCTACACACAGTTATAAAAAAAGAATTAGCTTAAAAGCTATTAACTGACCCGCCCCAAGGTAAATGTTACACAATATCTTCTAATCGCAGGATCTTTTTGTATTAAAAATCATTTTAAACTCTGTTATAGTGAACAACGATTGAGCGAAGTCTTTCGTTATAACGTAAAGTACTAGTCGACGATAAGATTCGTAATATTGTCGTAAGATTTTATCCGCGGGTACATTACGCATTGCTCGCTTATTCCCGATTGTTATTACCAGTAGCGTTCTGAACAGTCGGTGAAATTTGCAAACCGTACACCACGAGACCATCGGCCGACACTAGGGGCAGCGACTTTCTGGCCAGCCGTCCTCGGATGGCGGCCACCATCGCCTCCGCGTCGGGGCTTCCCTCGGCCGTTTGTCTTCCCACCTTGAGAACTTCCTACGAATGATTGAAAAGTCATTTCATGAACACAAAACTGACATTCGAAACTATACTTTAGGAGGAAAAGTTGTTAATGGAAAGAGGATTAAGATGACGACGTTAAAATTTGTCGATTTTTCCCTGATTTGATGATGTGAAAATAATGATATATTTTTCTTAGATTTACTAAAGCTTCTTGTATCTTGAGCAATTTATTTTATTAGCAATAAAATATCATTAAAAAATGTTGCCATGCGAGAAATACGGAAAACAAATACATTTTTAGTTACTGTCTTGTGATTTAATTAAAAAAATAGAAGTATTTACTATAATTATGTTATTCCTTATAGGTAAACACTAAAAATTACACATAGGTATATTTAATACACATTTCTTATTATATCATTTACTTTTGTAGACAGATTGAAATCATATTACAGCAGATTTATTTACTATTACTATTATCCAAAGTCTTTATTGAGTTCAGCATTGATTCGTTATCTTAAAAAAATTAGCATTTCGTTATCTTATCCACTTTATCATCTTAGTCCTTTTCCCATAATTTAATTAAATGTTTCAAGTTTATTAAATTTTTCCAATTCAAGCATTTTATTAGTTAAATGCATAAAATATTTGAACTTGAGTATATAAATATATGAATATATAAATTTAATTAAGCTGAAAAATTTAGTCAAATTAGCAGCCTTTTTTCTCACAATTAGGTGTAAGATAGTTTTACCTCGGGATCGTAGATCTGCCCCAAGACAGCCAGGGTGTCGAGAGCGGCCTGGCGTACCCGGCGTCGTCGATCCGCGACCGTCATCGCCACTCGGCTGGCGACGGTCTCAAGCTTGAACTCGGTGCTCGGGAACGTCACCAGCGAGAAGATCAGTAGTTGCAACGCGTTCTCCCTCGTCTGCGACGAAAAAGAGAAGCGTTAGCTCAACGTCCGTTCGATTCACAGAATGTAGAACGATTTCGTGATGGAGCGATCGTGACCCCATGCGTTTTTTAAATTACCTTGGTGTTTCTGGCGCCAAGGCAATGAGGCTGCAGAAATTGTTCTACGAGCAGACCGGGCTTGAGCCGTAGCATCGCGATTCGGGCGAGCTGAGCCGCGGATGGACCACCCTGTCTGGCCAGACCCCAGGCTAGCTGTGGCAATTTCTTCCTCAGCGAGTCCTCCGATACACCGGCGACCAACACCTGAAATAGTAATGATCATAATAACAGTTTCTGAAAATACAGTGTTGGAGATTCTAGAAACGCGTCGAACTACGTAAACGCTACATAACTGCGCGTAATAATATACCTTTGGTATTATGAAAAAGTTACACACCGTGTGCTATTCTCTTTCCGCCACGTTAAAAAAGTCTCTTCTACGCAAATCACGCGCACATGTCATAGGTGTCCTTGTTCCCTGCGCTTTAAAACTTTGTAGTAAACTCGAGTTTAAACGTTTCTATAGAATCGGGAATGCGGATATATCGACGCAAGTTGCAAGTAGTTGCAGGGGCAGATATTGAAATTTTTACATGCTAATTTTAACCGCCTCGTGCGGCGATTTAAAAAGATTCACCCTCCGAGAAGTTCCCGAAATGCGAGTTTCGCTTTGAAAGAGATTTTTTTTTTTTTTAACGTCGAGGTCGGGGACAAAGCTGTGCTAGATGATGTTGAAGTTCAAGACCCGACAGCATGCAGGCACTCTGTCCTTTATCGCGCGGGATGCACATTAATAACGAACGCTGGCGATGAATTGGCCTTAGCGATCCCGGTGCGTTTAAGGGCGCTAAGGGTGATCTTGTTGAAGAGTTACGAGCTCACCTTCGCCACCGCTAGGCCGGCGGCGGCCACCCGGCAGCTCCTTTCGCCGCCGAGCACCGCATGCAAGAGCGATCCTAATCGCGACTCTATCGCGATCAGCGCCGAGGACGTCCGCAGAGCTGACGCGACTCTCTCCAGGCCCCTGACACGCGCCCGCCAATCATCCTGGAAAGGTGATCATGACGTCAGGCGAAAGGAGATTATATAATTGAAATTTCCGTCTTTGGAACAATTTCCTAAATTAGAACTCCCTTTATTTCTTGGAAATTAAACATCGCATTATACCGAATTATACCGATAAAAATATAATCTGCTTAGTTAATTATAGAAATAAAAATCCATATTTTATATCTTCATATCCTTTTCTATATAAGCTCTGCTAAAAACGAATTCGTTAAAAGTGAAAATTATATTTGCACGATTCTGTTTCTTAGGCAAGTCTAATGGAATAACATTGCGTCTGTAGGACTACATAATACATAGTAAGATGTATAAATCAATAAAATATTAACATTAATACTTCGATTGTATCCAAATTAAGCGGCCAAGTTTGTCAGATGCCCTTTTTGACAAAAACATTAATTATTAAAAAAAAAATACAAAACGGTATTATAAAAATTACTATACCATTTAATGGAAGATACTTTCTAATTTGTCTTCATGTTCTCAACATTGTTTTTTAATTTATTCATTTAAAACATATTATCCAAAAAGAAAGTGTTCCAAATTCGGTACCTTTCCTCTACATAGCTTATAAAGCGTATAATGATTTTTATAATAACTTTTAAGTTATAACAATTAAATTAACAATTATATAACTTTCAGTTTGGTTGTATAATGTACGAGCACTTTAATTTTTATCAAAGAGTTTTGTGCGCCTAAATATTCCGGAAAAGTAGGATTCTCGCGGCAGACAAGAAAAGGATCCGCTAGCTTGCGCACCGAGGTGTTTAAAAAACGAGAGTTTATTTTATCGCAAGGGAGATAATCTCGATTTCATCGATTGTTTCATTCTTCTATCCGTGCGATCGTCTCGCGTGCGCATGCAAATCTCTACCAATAATTACACGTGATAAGAGTAAGCCGTATTTATCCGGCTGTTCTCGGGATTAACTGGTCAAAATAGTCGGGCGTCTAATTGTCGCTAATGCGTCACTTTAATTGTGTGTGCACACACGTGTGTGCGTCATCTCTCTTAGAGCCGCAATTTTATTTTGTCTTTAATGAGATTAGATCGAACCAAAAAAAAAAAAAAAAAATAATTTCCTTATTTGCGGAGATTCTCGATTACGAACGTGTGGGTGGAAGTGTCGCTGGAAATTCACGGGTCGACATTATTGATCGTCGCAGCGAAATTGAACGCAATGCATCCGCATTCTCGCCGTGCGCCTCTATCGAGCTCTATAACCGCAGAATCGATATATGCACGCGGACCTCGCGTTAATATTCCCTCTTCTTCTTTTTGCATATATTTCTCACGGTCGTACGTGCGAATTTTTCAACGTTTTCGAGCGTTCCTTCTGGAACGGGCGAAAGCGAGGCGCCGTATGTCTACTGGCGGCGTGTACCTGCCTACTTGCCCCCACGACGAATCGGAGAACATTTAGAAAATTGCACTTACGGGACGGCGTACAACGCGACGGGTACAATTGCCGTCGATTTGCATATACACAGGCGGGAATGACGCCTTCCTGGACCTGGACGGACGCGGCACGCAACACGTGCCTAATTATTTTCTTGCGGCTCGCCCCCCCCTCCCCCCGCGTGCGTTTCCTCTCTCTTTCTTATGCGGCGCCCGTCCGTGCGGCATAACGATCCGCGGGGTTAGATCTCTCCCGTCGTTTTTCATATTCCCGCGGAATATTCATATACGGGAGCCGATGAGATATCGGCTGCCCTCGGCGAGACGTAATATCGCGCGACTTAGCACAAGAGGAAGAGTACGTTTGCACGCATAAACCCGACTTTATATTTCGCGTGAAAAAGGAGAGGAAGAGACTGCAGACATTACGATCTACACCAGATATAGGAAACTTTCGCAATAATTGTTGCATTTGTAGAAGCAGAAATCATACCTTTTGCTATAAAGGAATTTCGTGATTACAATTTGTAAATCTATTTATTCAATTAACATATCATATAAGTATTTACAAATTGTGATAGTGTTATGTTTTATGCATGTAATTTCAAATTTCTTTATGAAATTTTCATTTAGGAGTGTTTGAATAATAATTGTAGAATTTCATGTTTTCCTTTTGTTTTACAATAATTTGTATACAATAATTGCAAAATTATTTTTTGAAATATATTCAGCAATAACTATGCCAAGATAATTATCCGTTACATTAACATTAATTATGCAGATATGTGTATATCTTAAGCATTAATTTTTTAAGATTGCTACACATGTTACATAAATTAAATTCAGAATTTTTAAAGGTAAATTTACAATTATAACATATAATATATGATAATATTACATATATGATATTAATATATGTATATTAAACATTTTGAAATTGACATTTTTATGCATGTTTTCTTATCTCGGACATTTTTGTTCGGAAAAATTTAGCTTTGGTAATAGTTTTATTGCAAGATCTAACTTTTGAAAGATTCAAATACATTAAGAAAGATTAAACGTTAAAAAGTATTTTGAGCAATTTTATTAATTTTTTTCTGACAATCGATTCTACATTGAACTCTGAAAGCTAGTCCAAGTGAAGTAGAGCCCGCAGGTGACATCGCGGATCAATTATGCAATGTAATATAATGCGAAAAGTCGAAGCCGGAATGGATGTATGGGCGTATATACATATATGTATATGCACTTCCTTTTCTCGGGATTGCGGCGAACGACGGCGTCCCACGGAAATCGATCGTATGGCATCAGTATTTATTTTCACAGGGCCTCTCGTAGACACGCGTCGACACGGCGAGGTCGCGCGTGCATTCATAAAAAGGTCTAGTGCAGCGACCTTGAAGCCGCTCACTGAATGAACATAAAGTGCACCTGCGACCGTGGTGATTGTTGCTTTAATCGTACATATATTAGAGCGAGTACAACGTTTTCTTGTCCTTAAGCCGTGTTCCAAATTCTGGAGATTGGAGATCGAGATTGAATTGGGATTTAATCAATCAATCGTAAGGAAGGAAACTATAATCTTAAGTTTAATGAACTCCAATTTGACTAATCAAATTCCAATCTAATCTCGATTTCTAGTCGGACATTTAACAGTATCGGTCTTATAACTGATTTATATCGCGGCTCTTTGCGATCGTCTTTTTTACAACGATAATTTTTATCGTTGATCGATTATTATTAACGGATTCTCCACTTCGTATTTTTGCCCGAGGCTCTCTATCGACGCGATGCACCGTTTGAACAGCTGAGCTAACGGAATTAGTATGCTAGAACGAATCTGGGATTCTTCGGCCATGAAGCTCGTTCCCCACTCGAGCTCCAGGAGTGGAGTCTCATTCAGGATCGATTTACCCATTCTTTTTATTTCTTGTAAAATTTATTAAAATAACTTCAAATAAAAGAATTTTGCGGAATTGTAATTAAAACACACACGTATGTGACTTCGACACTTTTTTTGACATCTACAGATAACGTTAGATATTACAAGACATTTGAAAAAAATGATACAGTTTGTTGTGCGAAACAATTGATTCGATGTGGGCCGACAGAATCGTCCTACAGTCATGAAAAGTATGACTTATAATACAATATTTTGGTAGCAAACGGATTGCTTGGGGCTGGCAGCGCTTTAGATCCATCACTGCTGTGGAACGGAACGCGAAACAAACCGGTCAGTCGGTGTCTTCTCGACAGAAGGCGAGGGGAATGTTTTGTCCCGCGGATTTTAGAAAACTTTACCGTCAACAAGTCGCGAGCGAGAAGAATACAGGCAATACATCCGCGTGTGACCTGTGATCGCGTCTCGTGCCCGATCGCGACATCATGTCGCGGCAGCGGAAACGCGCGCTCCTCCGGATACTTCAAATCGTCGTGTGCCTCGGAATCGTTTCGTTGACGCTGAAACTGTCCCTGGCCGTCATCGGCGACGAGAGCAGGCCCCTTCCCACAGACGACGACCTGAGAAAACTGATGGTGAGTCACTGGCGGTTGCTCGAGTCTCGGGGATGTGAGCAGGTACAACTTTGGACTTGTATTTATGTCAGATCGAGGCCGAGGCGGACAATACCCGGCGATCGTTGAACGTCGAAAGAGTGTGCAAGAAGTACAACTTAGGATTCTATAGGAAGCTCGTCGATAACTCGCCGTTCAAGCATCCGCCCGCTCCGCAGTACACCGTCTTCTATATGGACAGGTTTGTTAAAAAAAAAAAAAGACAGAACAAGAAAAATATCTGGACTGGAGCGGAGTCAAGGTAAACGGGAGATGACACTTTCTGCGCAGAGTGCACAACATATCGTACTGCCCGGTGTACAAGGCCGGCACCACGACCTGGCTGTACAACCTCTGCCTGTTGATGAACGTGCCCGAGGAGACGCTCAACAGCGGCAAGGAGCAGTTGTCGACCATCGCCAGGAGGGCGATACCGGAGCTCGAGTATCCCGAGGCCGATCGCGTTCTGAACGCGAGCCGACGGCTGCTCGTCGTGCGGCATCCGTTCGAGAGGCTGCTGAGCGCCTATCGTGACAAACTGGAGAACTCCGTCGCCGGACGGGAACACGGGACGCTTCACTTCTATCGCAAATACGGGACCAAGATCGTGCGGAGGTATCGCAGTAAGTAGCGAGGAGAGGTGCGAAACGGAAACCGTCGAAAATCGTGAGGACGGATTTATGCTCGAGACTTTTGAGTTTTAAATTTTTTAGAGGTGTACATTTTAATTTTTATGCGAGAGGAAAAGGTACGGAGTTTAGTGAACTTTCAGAGGTAAACTTCACGGGGCCACGACCGGATCAGGTGATCCGACGTGAGGGTGTACCACCGCCAGCCGGGGTGGAGCCAACTTTCCGAGAGTTCGTCGATTACCTGATCGGAACCGACCTAGGCAGTTACGGCGACGATCATTGGATGCCATATTACCTCTTCTGCACGCCGTGCCTCGTCAAATACAACATCATCGCGAAGGTATCGTTGATTGTCTTACAATTTTTTTTAACTTTTATTTGAAATATCTTACGGAAATGTTAGAGCTGCGTTAAAATTTTTAACGGTTATTTTAAAAATAGCTGGCACGCGAATGATTTTTCAGGTGGAATCGCTTTGGCGAGATCAGGTGTACGCGATCAATAAGTTGGGATTGCAGGACAAGATCAAGCCCAGGTGGAGGCACAGCAACAGTTACGCTAACGCCTCCAGGATATACTTCAGCCAGCTGAACAGAGCGACGGTGCAGAGACTGTACGAGAAGCTGAGGCTGGACTTCGAGCTATTCGATTACTCGCCCGATGCTTACTATGAATACGCTACGTCTGCTGATTAATTAAAATCGATCGAGTATAACGAGCTCTGCGTGGGCAGCTACAATTTTATAGTAATACAATTATCGTGTCTCTCCCGTGATGTGAACCGCTGATGTAAACCACTGACGGCGCGGAGACCGGGCACCTCCGCGTTCGTGAGATTTTTTTTTTTTTTAAGAAAAAAAAGAGAGATACCTCAAGCCTGATACACGCGCACACGTAATCCCGATAATTGATGGCGCTCAAATCACGTTACGTCACGCGACGAACTTTTGTCGACGACGAAAATCGATCGACCTACTTCCCATACCTAATGTATCGGACCGGGGCGGTTTGTCCTAAAGTCAAGGGTCCTCGAGCGAACGCGTTAATCGTCAGAGATTACGAAGCAGGGCATTACCCTGCTGACACGCGGCAGAAACGCGGCCGAGTGAATCTCACGCGAATTTCCCGCGGAGTCACATCTAAATGAATTTCTTCAAAGAATGACGTCATGATTTTTTCCAACGGTGATATATTAAAGTTTACACGGAAAGAAGGGCTTTGCTGAAATGTCTATTGAAAAGTTGCAAGATGCAGATATGAAAATAATTTCGTCGGACTATCATAACAATTGTGTGAAACGCTCAAATTGATTAATAGAATATCAACAACCTTGCTTATCATGCCTGAATGTCCTACAAAATTATTTTCAAATCTATCTATATAAAATTTTTAGATATTTCAGCAAAATCATTCGTTTTGCATATAAATCCAGTTTCAAATTAGTGGAATTAATTTAAAAAATAATACTTTCATTTAAATATGCGCAAAGTATTGCATTTGCACGAAGTCCTCTCTAAAGAATTAATAACATAACACGTTGTGTAATAGATTCGTACGCGCGTGAAATACTTGGTATATTTGGTGAACCTAGAAACATTCAACGTCTCACCTTGTTGTGTAGGTCGTCCAACACCTCCTGGCCGACCAACCCCAATTCCTCCCAGCTGGGTTCCTGCGGTTTACCCTCGCCCTCGCTACTGCTACAAGTGACACTCTCGTTCCCCTCCTTTCCGTCATGTTGACTGCGCCACTCTTTCCGTCCCTCGCCGTCGTTGTCCCTAGCAAAGCCCTTGCTGTCGCTGTATTTCACGACGGTCACCGCACGACGGTCGTCCGGCGTAATTGTACCGAAGATACGCACGTCCCGTTCGTCTTCGTCGTCGTCGTCGTCGTCGTCCTCGTCGTTGTTGAAGAAGTCGCCACCGACCAGACGATCCATTCGCGCCTTAACCGGCTTAACCGGCGACCCAAACGGAAAACTGTTCGACTTGTAGGAAAAGCTGTTCGGTTTTCGCTCGCTTGAACATCCCTTGTCTGACTCGTCCTTATTTTCCCGGGACATCCTTTTCCGTTCTGGACTAGATGACTTCGGCGCGGTATAATTCCTTTCTTGCTTCGAGGGGACTTCAGAGACGTCGCCTCTGTTCGAATCAATCGTGTTCGCGTGATCGTCTTTCTCATAAATCGTCGCTTGCTCGTCCTTCGAAGGCGCGTTCTTCGGGGCCTCTGCCACCTGAGCTGACTTAGGCTCATTGTTTTCGTTCTGGTTTACGCTTGCCAGTTTGTCCTCGCTACTCGCCGACGGCGGGGCGGCCTGAACTAACGTGATTTCTTCCTTCTTCGATATTTCGCTGACTTCTTGCGTCGCGCGAGAAATCCTGTTCTCCGGAGTTTCTTCGCCGCTTCTTCGAACTTTCTTCGCGCTCTTCGTTTCTTCCGCCGGGATGACGAGAAGGCCGCCCGTCCTCGTCAGGATGCTCTTCTTGGGGCTCAGCTGCGCGTTGTGCGTGTACTCTCTCTTGGGACTGCTGGACGCCGACCTGGAAGCTCTCCTCGACGGGCTTCGCTTCTCCGCGTGGGGGCTGCAAGGTTGTGACGACGGCCGTCTCTTCGCCGTCTCCGCCGGCATCTTGGTGGCCGGTGACACCGGGAGCGGGATCCTCGTCTTGGGGATCGACGTTATTTCGATCGATTCCGTCTCGTCGCTGTCGGGTGTCCTCAGCTTGACGATCTCGCCGCCGAAGTGAACGCGCCTGGATGTCTTGCGTTTGTCCGCGTCCCCGTCCACGTCGTCGTCGTTCCCGGCGTCGTTTTTCCTCCTTTCGTTGTCTGCGCTGACGTCGTCGTCGTCGTCCTTCTCCTCCAGGATCGTCATCGTAATGGCCGTGTCCTCGTTGAACTTAATCTCGGTCTCCAGGATGACTCTCGCCGGTGGTATCGCGCCCACGGCGTTCGGTGTCTCGTCCTCCTCCTCGGCGATGCCAGAAGTGTCGCTGTCACTGTCCCAGGGTCTTTCAAAGGCGCGCTCCTTCGCGTCCGCTTTCATGATGTCCTGCGCGTGATTCTTCTCCTGCTTCTTCTTGCACGGCTTGATGTTGTAGATCTTGGACAGGACGTCGACGTTCTTCTTAAACTTGTCGTCGTAATCCACCAGGTAGCCGTCAAATTCTTCCTCGCCGACTGCATCGCGGATCTTCATGAGAGACTTCAGCACAGCCTCCTGATGCGGCACTTGGACCAGTCGCGAGGCGAAGGCGACCGTGGCCTCCTTGAGGACCTGCTTCGTCGGCGGAGGACTGTTGGTGGACGGAAAGAGCAGCAGAGGGGCGCTCAGAATCACGCCCGTCGTCACGTTTGTCTGAAACGGATTGTGAGCGTCCGGGCGATTCAAGCCGTCGTGAAGGATCTGGAATAAGTAGAAGCGCTTCTTGACGTATGGTTATCTTTATAAAAGTTAAATGTTCTCCGAAAGGTTTTAGAAACTTGTATGTTTTGATTTGGCTTTGAAAGCATCACATTAAAAATTTATTCATAGAAAAAAATTACGTTATAAAAAATAACGTTGGCAAATTTAATTAAAGAATTAAATTTTTTAGCTAAAGAAAGACGATAAATACAGATTTAGCGAGGATTGAAAAAATTTAAGGAAAAATATGTTTACGTTTTTGACCATGCTCTCCCTGTTGGGGCTGTGAACCAGGTAGACCCGTAGCGTATCTAGGGCGCCCTTACGAACCGCCGGCGCTGGATGCCCCAAATTATTGATCAGTTCCGGCACCACCGGTTGCATGATTTTGTCAACGACATCGACGTTCAGCGTCGGCAGTACGTCTATCAGCACACGCAGGGCGTGCTGACGCACTTCCCATTCCGGATCTCGAAGTCTCTCGGAGATCTCAACGAAGGTGGCCTGCGTGTCGACCTCGGACGGGAATCTGCGCGTACGCACCTGGTCGGAGACAATTGGTCTCGTTAAACTTATTTTCAAAAAGAGAAACTAGCAAAAGATAAGTAAAGATGGAATCAAGTTCAATATACACTTAAACATCCGAGTCATATCCAGTAAATAAGTTTCTCCTTTTTCTTTTTAGGAATAATATTTATAAGAAATAATGTTTTATACGTTGAACTTGCAAAGCAATCGATACCGACCAGGTAGAAAAGAAAGCTTCAGGTTCGAGTCTAGTAGACTCTGCTTATGGAGAGTTCGAAACTAAACAGATTCGAACCTATACTTGCAAGACACTTGGTCCCACCGCTAAAGATTAGTCACGCGGAGATACGCGGCGCGTGTACAGTACTTGTATCGCATACCACGTGCTCCCAGAGGGGTGTCAGCTGTATCGCCGGTCCGGACGGCGACGGGGCGGACGTCATCCGGCGTCGCGGCGGATGGTGGTGGCGGTTACGACTACCTCGCCGCGCGGACGAGCTGTTGCCCTCCGACAGGACCGTCGTCCTGCCGCGGTCGTTGTAGCTCGACGGCGGCCGAGCGACGGGGAGCGACGGCGCGGGGTCGTCCTGGGGCTGCAGCGGCCCCGCATCTGTCGAGCCTGTCATAGATGACGACAAGCAGCCGGACATATCACCCTACGTCTCGTCCCTCGGGAACCACCGATTGCCCATCATCATCATCATCGTCATCATCATCATTTCCCACTCCGAATCCGGCTCTGATTTACCTCCGCTCATCGATGGTCCCAAAAGCATACACGCCGCGCCGATCGAGCCACGCTAAAGTAAAACTGCATGAAATTGTGTCGATATATCCATCTTGCCTTTACCTTTGAACTTTGAGATATTTAATATTCGCGCTTCTCCTCCTATATCTCATCCTACGCAAATTCATATGTCGCGAAAAGAAAGAAAAAAAACGTCTCCAGGACAGGAAGCTCTTTTTACATTAAAATTGAGGGAGGAAAAGGGGTTGAAATACCAGCGCAAATAATATGATAGCAACGACGATGATAATAGTAATACGAGGGAAAGGTAGATCGATCTCTTATTACAAAGTTAACTTAACTAGAATTGTAAAGAGCGGATATACCGACATAAGCGTATACCAATTTAACGATCGACACGTAATATGCCGAGGTGATTTCCTTAAAAATTGCAGCAATCCGCGGCGGAGTCCCAGTCGCGGAGTCGCCGGGGTTTTAACTCGGTGATTTAAAGGTACGAAACGTAAAATCACGAAAGCTGGTGCTCAGCCGCGAAGCGAATTGAATTTAACGTATTAAGGCTCCGTCCTTCGTCGTGTTTGCCTGAGTATATTGGATTGTGACGTCGAGAACGAGAGAAGCCGAGTCGCGGGAGGGAACATGCAACTCGCATCTAATTGCGCTTTAACATTATATTCGATATCACTCGATTGGGAGAAGTCGAGTCTCTCCGACTCTCGAGTCTGTCCGTCAGTTCACCCGTCCGTACCACGGACTTCCCCCGGAATCGACGATGAATGATTGACGTCCGCTTTGCTTCCGGGGGCGCGCGAGATGCGCGATTGACATCGCCAAGACAGCTATTCGCTGTCACAGAGGCAGCGAGCTTGTCTCGTATTATGCATACGGATGAGCGCGGTATATATTGCTTCCGAGGCGAAGTGCATGTTTCACGAACGCGCGGTTGTCTCGTAAATAAGTAAAATAAGTCAAAACTTGTCGCGCGATGCGACGTTTTCCGCTTTGCGTTGCGACTTATACCCTCGCGTGTAACATACATCCCAGATTTTACATGTAAAATCCCGCTTGATCCTCGCCGAGCCACCGATCGCCGATGGTAGTGTTTAAACAACATTAACGTTGAATTACTGCGTCGACATATCACGCAGGGGGTGAGGGGAGCGTATTTTTTAAAGGGAAGCGGTAAAAGCCTCGCGAGAGGGAAGTCGCCGAGTTTATCATTAAATCTCTCACGACATGAACCCGGCATAAAAAAGTAGCACACACGAAACGCGCGATTGCATAATACGGGGGAGAAACGTGCGTACTCCTTATATTTCTTTGAGACATGCATGATAATTAAAAATACTCGTGCTTTCAGGAGTTTTTAAAGCTGACATTCGAAGACAACGAAGCATCGGGCTTAATTAATATAAATCATGAGACTGGAATGTACATACAGCTTGCTGCTTGGTAAATTCAAGAGAATTTAAAAAACAAAGAATCTTATCTGACAAAGTGTACGAAATCTTTAAATTTTAAACTTGATAATTGAAAATTAATATTACTTTAATTAGATAATTTATAACTTGATCGTTGTACTTCTGTTTTAATATCGCGATTTCTAATTATTTTAATTATAAAATTATGATTAAGAGATATAGAAAAGAGTTAAGGAATTTGAAGATATATCTCTCGATTTCGAAAATTTATCATTAATTTTGCAGAAATTAATTTTTTCCACTTTTATTTTTTTTCACGAAAAACCATTTACAGAAAATGTTTATTAATGCGAGAACAGAACATTTCATAAGTTATTTAAAAAAATGTTTCAATCAAATATTTTAAACTATCCCATGTTTCACATATAATAGAAAAGAAAAGAAAGCAGGTAAACAAAAATGAATTTATATATTATAATTTGTAGATTAGAAAGGTATATTAAACGTATTTCTAAAATATCTAATTTTTTCTATTTTAAAAACTCCCGTAATGCTAAAAACTTTATTGGAAATTTTAAAACACTTGATCAGGTAACATCTTTCAAAAGTATTGCAATATCAAAAACATTTATTTTTGCGAAGAATTAAATATATCTCTAAAGCTTGATGAAACAAGTTCGAAAGAGTGCAGAATACATTTCGACAAAAATTTCGTGTGTTGCTTGAAAAGTACAACATGCCATAATGATAAAAATAAGGGTTAAAAAAATCCTACTGACAAAATAATAGAGAAAAACTGTCGTAAATTCCTAGAGAGTTAATTACAATAATTATCGTCGGTGTACTTTGGCAAGTTATTACAATTAATTGGCGACAAAGCTTACCTTATGTGAAACGGTGGTGGAACGCGCGGCGGTGAACAACGGCGGGAGCACAATACTCGACCGCGGCCGGCATGTGACTATCGCTACCGCACGTTCTCCATCGGGGAAGGAACTGCTTCGCAGTTAATATCGACCACCCCCACTTCGGTGAGAATCTTATACTTTGCAACGAGCCGTAGGCGCTTTGCGAGTACCTTGACAGAGATACCGGGAGAAATAAATCATCGTCAAGCGCGAAGTATCCCCGCGCAAAAAGATAGGGATGAGTCGTGAAGGATCTTTTCATTTGATCGCTCTGACGAATTTGTCTTCGACTCTATAATGGCGCAGGATAATATTCTGACGCAGAATAATACCCTGACTGCTAATGAATGACTTGGATGCGGAAAGCAGATTTGGGTGCGAATTGCGGTAATATTTTCGGCGCTACTTTGGAAATTACATTTGAAAGTAATCTCTGGAAATTTTGGGGGGAATTTTTAAAAATTTTAACATTATTATGTAACTTAAAAAAAAATTTTTTTCAGATTTTAAAATACGAATTGAAAGATTTTTCAGAAATGTTGATTCACTATATTTTTTCTAAAATTCTTAAGATTTATTTACATATACAGAATAGACCTGTTTTTTGTCGCTGACTACTGTACTGGTGTAATAAGTTAGAATGAAAAAAAAAAAGTGTCTTATTCTAACTTATTGCACTAATGCAGCAGTGCAGCGATAAAGAACAGCTGCTTAATGTTCCCGAATGTTTCGGCCAGACTTTGAGATTTTATAGGAAATTTAATTTTGAACAAAACATTTTCTGTAAGTCGAAAAATGCTTTCTTAAAAAATTAGCACCTAAAAATTTCTGAAATCATTGTTTTATACATTTTGACAAGCAATTGAAAAAGTATGCGTTTTTTATCATAAAATGTAGAAGCAAAAGTATTAAAAATTTATAAAAAATTAAATTAGCTTTCAAATAAGATCAAAATTATTGTAATACGTTTTACAAGTTTTGAAATAACTAAGTTTCGAAATATATTTATAAAATATCTTATAAAATCTGAAAAAAATTGAAGTATTTTTAAAAAATATAAGATAAAAAATTTTAAGAGAAAAGATGTATAGACTTCCTCAGGATTTCTGAAAAGGCTTTCTCCTTCCAATTTGTATAAAAATTTAAGAAAAAATTTTCACCAGGGATGCACGTTGCAATTACGATGCAACGCAAATATCTTCGTAAGTAAAGCATAGCACCTACGCGTTTAGTTGCCGAAGCTCTAATGAGCTATATCCATTTGTCTAATATTTACAATGTGTCAGTCTTGCTTTATCGACTCCGATTAATCGCTTCGATTATTCAGTCTAAGTCAAGTTTCTTTGTCTTCCGAATCAGAAATGTCCTTCCTCCCCCGATAATTCTCGCCCCATCGATTCAAATGTTGTCCCGACGACGCGTTATAAGGTGCGATTAATGACAAGAAGAAAAAAGAAAAATTTATCTCGACCAGCTGCATATGCGCGGAAAGTATGAAGAATCGTACTCACAGTGTACTCACAGTGATAGAGACTAACAAATGTATGCCAATGAATGCGCGTTGCGGCACGCGATATTCATGAAATCGAACGCGGACAATTTCGAAATTCCATCACGGGGAATTCCGTTCTTTTCGAGCGCGATTAAAGAGAGAGATTTCGAATGAACGAAACTCTCGAGCGACGACTGCAGAAACGAAGTGCGACGGTTGATCGATTTCGCCTTGTAATGCCCGGCATTCGTATCGCGAGTTTTATCAAGCTCATTCGCTATTAGCGGTGCACCCGCATACAACAGCACCGCGATTTAATCTGCCGATTTTACCGTTTTCTTGGAAAAAGAAGTCGTCTTGCATTACGACAAATTGCATAAGGTAAACGTCCCAGTGACAAAACATGTACCCAAGCACTTATACAAACTTATTACTAATCTCAAATACTTTATCATATTTAAATTGGATTACAATCTTCAATATTTGCAGAAAGATATTACAATTAAATGTTTAATTATATTAATAAGATTCTGGATACAAATACAAGTCTGGTCACTTGATGTTTATTGTACCCTCATGATCGGTTCAATACCGAAGTTCCTAATCAAGTCGTATTGCTAGAGTTTCCAATTATTGAATTCAATTATAAGTACAAATCTATCTTTAGTTTCATAGAAGGAAAGAGGAAAATATATCTAAGATATAAAAAATGTAACAATTCTTTACTTTTAGAATATTGCGTGAAAATTCTGCGAATGAAATTTTTGATTTGATCAAGAGGAATAATTTACATTTTTCTTCTTTCTCGGAATGGAAAACGTATATATATTATATAATATATATAAATAAAACATTTCAATAAAACGGATATCTTCACGCAGTGGAAAGCTTGGCTAGCGTATCCGCATACTGAAATTGCTCACTGTTCTCATAGTCGCATATGTCCAAGGCAATGACGCAGCTTTCGCGAACGACTCTTTGACTATCTTTAAGATATTCGTACAATATATCGTAGGACTCTGCATTGCCGATGCAGCCCAAGGCTTCCGCGCATTCATGTCTGACCATCTCGTTTTCCTCCGTGTTCTCCAACGATGCTCGTAATGCTGGCACGGATAGTTCGCTTTTACATTGTCCTAGCACGAATGCTACCTCGTGCCTAAACAGGGCACTGCCAGCCTTCAAACCTGTGCGTAGGAAATGACACTCTGTTAACATTAGCGCTCTTAAACCAAGAGTGTGGTCAAGTTGATGCTGTAAATACTAAGAAGCATTCTTTAACTAGTCAATTAATAAAATTCTTTGTTCCAATTAATCAAATTAGATGCTTCGAAGCATTTGTAGGGTTAAATTGACTATATTATAATTAATTTAATTACCTTCGGTAAGGATAAAAATACTCTGTTTGGTGCCCAAGTTTCTCAATGAAAACATCGCTTTATATCTGTCAAATAGTGACTTGGACTCATCCAGGAAAATATCCCTCAGCACATTCGCATCTTCTATCTTTGCTGGTGGCGCGGGATCGATGGTCGTGTAGATAGGATTATGTTGAATGTCCCCATCACTATCATTAGAATTTAACCATCTTAATCGATTCAGGGCCAACTCGCACGTCTCCGCTACTTCAGGCACTGGATCCTTGCAATATTTTTCCAACAACGGAATCACCCTTGAGTCACCAATAGCACCCAATGCTTCTCCTGGCAATAAAAAACAAATTTCTTATTCTTTTAATTTCTTTTCGAGTAGATTATCAAAGGATTGAGCATACAACATACTAAACACGTACCAGCTTCGTGACGTACCATCGGCTCCTGCGACAAATCCTCTAGGACACTCGTTAAGGTACTGATGGCAGCAGGATCTTGCATCTGACCCAGACAGTACGCAAGCTCATGTTTCAACAATGCTGATGGATCCTTGAAGCATGCGCGGATCTGATCTATCGCCGTTGCACCACCAATGTTCTTTAAAGTGAACAGAGCGCGGAATCTCTCTTTTAGAGGCTTGGTGGAGTCATTAAGCAATTCACCTATAGCTAAGATATTGTTTTCACTTGCTTGCATTTTTCCGTTAAATTGGTCCATAAAATTCATATTGACAACATTCTAAATAAGAAAATTCAAAATATTTAGGAGGTCTATGAAAATAAACATATAAAACATTCTAAATCTGCAACTATAAAAATAAAAGCTAACTTTTTATATGGTAATTATTTAGTTTAGCTACCTTAAACCAAAATCGATGAGATTATGCTCTTTCGATGGGTTTTTGCATAAAACGAACGGATCTGACAGAAAAGTTTCACTCTGCCTCAGAAAGCGAGATATCAATTTGTCAATTGTTAAAGTTGACGATTAATCAGGTTATCTCTTTAATATAAATAATTATCTAAAATTAAATAAAAATACCAAAAATTAAATAAAAATATAGTGCATAGTTGAAAAGTAGTTGCAAGATAAAATTTTAAATTTTAAATATGTAACTACACAACAAAAATTAAATTAAATTATTGTACACATTGAAAACATTTGCTACAAAGTATTTATTAGATTCTTCTTACCAATTCTCGACTAAAATCCTTAATTAGATATATAAGTTGGACAAACGTGACTAAAATATTATAATTAATTATATTCTACTCATTTCAATGCGGCAATATTTTAGGTTATCAAGCCATGCTCGTAAAACTGAAATCACGGCACACCAAAGCGAGAGTGCGAGGGATGTATTTCATGTTGATTTGTTGGACAATTATGAGTTTCTTATGAGTTTTGGAACGCAATCAGCTGATCGAGAGAATCGTTTTATCGGAGAGGACTAGAGGTGACTAGAGGAGCGAAGGATGAAGGCGTTCTTAACAATTCCTAACACAATATTACATAATTATTCGAACGACTCTTCGATTTTTTTGTATTAAAATTCTTGTGACAATCCTGTGATCTTTGTATTGCGAGGTCTATATCGGAGTAGAATAAAATGACATGAAATTTTGCGGTGCTGCACACAAGTAATCTTTACACAACAAGAAAATTGAATCGCATCTCTCGTCCTCGACATGGAGTCGGAGAAAGTCAACAATTTCGCTTTGAACGCAAGTACAATATTAAAAGCGTGTGCCACGACGAGCAACGAAGGTACATGTAAACCTATTGATATGGTAGATCGCACCGAATTTAGATACTGGATGCTGCACCTATATTTCGAAGTGTTTTGACATGATTTCTCCATGTATACTCTCATCTAATCTCGTTAGCACAGTACTTTTGTTAAATTTTCGAGTCGCACGTTATCAGTAACTGTGTACCGAGTAGAGCAGAGTAGAGAGGTTCAGCGGAGCGATAGCTGCACTAAAATGGGTTGGAGTCGCGTCGCACGACGCGCGACGTGACTTCCAGAAATTTCCGACAGTAATAACGAGACACTTTGAATTTAGCCGAGAGATTACGAAGCCTCCAGGAGAACTCCAAGCACTCCATGTTGACGATCGGGGCGTTTTTCGATTTCATGAGGACCGCGTACCAGGTTAATGACAGCTGCGAGGGCCTGGCCACGATACTCAGCGCCAACAGCGAGATTGACTGGCACGAGTTGGCGAAAATTAACTTAAACCTGGAAACGCGCGGGGACAATACCAGACCCGTCGTCGGTGACGACTGCAGTCCCGAGAACGCTCAAGAACAGCGGAATGAGAATGACAATCCCGTACACGCATTACTGACGCGAACGCAAAGTAACAAGGAGGCGAGCGCGTGTACGTCGAAAAGCGCGGTAGGCTCGCAATCTTTTACGGTATCCTGTGACAGCAATGCAGCTTCTGACACGTGCAACGAAAACGGCTCTTCGAAGGAATTTACAAGTACGGAGAGTTCCTCGAAACGTCTGGAGATGGAAGATGGTGTTAAAGAAACAAATCAATTATCAGGCGATCAGGTTCAAAACGAAAAGGGAAAGATATCGCAGACCAAGGAATACTTGGAAGAAAGTGAAGGTGGTCTAGCAAAAGTTGTGAAGGAGCATCTGAGAGACATTTTGCACGAGGGATTGCTGGACTCTGTTTTGCCGTACATGGTTCCAAAGTCCGCCCTGTCACAGCCGATTATTAAAAAGCCCGCTGCAGACGTTAAAAAGAGTTTTTCTTCGAATAATGTAATCGAAAATAAGGCTTCAACTCATAAAGAGAGGGACAAGGAGAAGAACAAGATGAACAGGAAATTGTCGGAGTAAGTATCTCTTAACTGCAATTACACTTTTTGCATTTTGTTACATAAAGTAAAAAGATTTTTTAATAAATTGACAAATTTACGTCAAATTTGCCTAATAATTTACTTTTCTTTACGTTTATTGTATTGCAGGAACGAAGTGGAAATCCATGTATGTGATGAGGATAAAAATATCAGGAAGAACTTTCGATGTCCACAGAAACTTCTCATACAAAAGATGTGTTATTTTGCCGATGTCACAGCGGGGCAGAAACTTGACGAAATCGATATATCGGTGCACTGCGACGTGGTTATTTTCGACTGGCTGATGAGATGGGTAAAGAAGGACATCATAAAGAAGTCGGAGTGGCCAGTTTTGGAGGCGAACAATGTCATTCCAATAATGGTGTCTGCCTGTTTCCTACAAATGGAACCACTCTTAGAAACTTGTCTTCAATATTGTCACGACAATATGTCAGATATCTTGAAGACGTCAACAATTTTGACATGTCTGGATGATAATCTTCTTACGAGGCATGCATTTTTTTATTGTCAAAGCTTTATTTATATTTCGCACATGATAAACTATCAGAGTAATAACATATAATTAGTTAAATATTTCTTTTTTATTTTTATTAACATTTACAATTATTCGTAGACTGGCTGAATTGTTTACTAACGAAGATGTTGAGATGCTAAAAGATAAGAAAGATAAAATTCAGAGTCGTTTGTTCTGTAAGTTAATCTTGTCTCTAGTGGAGGCTACTCCAGATAATAAAAAGGGACACTATAGCTCATTGGCTATGATGTTTAGATGTGGAAAGTGTGGCAAGAATGTCATACAATCGATTTCTGATCTTGTGCCTTGTGTTCCAAGTGCAATGAAAATTAATAACAAGGGTGCTGTTCACAGCAAGCACGTCAGGTAAGCACGTGCGTTTTTATAACACAAATATTATACATAAAAGATATCTAAAAGATAATTCTGCAGAGATTTGACTTGGACGTTGAACGATTATGTCGTTGCCTTGCGATCGGAGTTGCGTTCTTGGCGCAAAGTGTATTGGAGATTGTGGGGAGACTGCCATTTTCTATTTTGTCGACAATGCAATGTGTACTTTCCAATCCATCAGATCGATTGGTGCTGCTATCACCCGGAATCTGCGCAATTTTTCGTAAATGACCAACAAAGGCCTACGCCATTTCCACTAGGAAGATATCCGTGTTGTAGTCAATCTGCTTACAGATTTGAAGTGTTATCCAATCCAAGTGGATGCAAATACAAAGTTGGTATCAGCATTATTTGTTGTATTATAACATAAAATTTATTTTTAATATAAATATAAATATGTATATATATAAGTTTGTAAAGGTTTTTATTTTCTTCAGGAGCATACACCAGATATAAAAGGCGAGAAGGAATTAAGTATTTTAAATATTTTGAAGGCGCATAGAGAAGTAATAACTTCGGAAGCGCCCCACCTCCTGTTTCCCGAAAAAATCACACGGTTAATAACACGCGATCCATCTCTTCGTTCAGGTAAATTGGTGTGCAAAGATACAATGTGGTGGAACGGCATAGAACTTATGCCCCAACGACCGAAACTTGGTTTACTCGGTAAATTGTCAGCTTAACGCTTCTCTATGTACATACAAAAAAATGAAACTTTACAGTGTAGAAAAAAAATTATGAAAATAGGAAAAATTTGGGGAGGTTCTGGACTTCGTCGACTGCTCCAGGCGCAAGATTCGCAAAAGTCTTTACATAAACTTTATCGACGGATTTCTACAACCACCGACGTTTCATCTCCCACGGATTCGATTACGGACGAGGACGATGAAGACGATGGCGGAACCGTATACGAGGACAGCAGCGTAGACGACGAATCTTACTATAGTGAAGAATCCAATACGTTATGCGCTTTGAAATCGATAGCTAAAGCAAAGCATCAAAATAGTCACAAGTAACAAATCGTATCAATGCAATAGGAAGAATTTTTTGTAACATAAAATGTTTATACATTTTTTTGTTCAGAAGCAACGGTAGATGTTGGAGCGGGAATTTGAATATAAGACATAATCAAGATAATCAGAGAGATTTTGAGGAAAGAGCCGCGGCGCAGATGATAGCTCTTCTGACGAAAAGAACAGTCACCGAAAACTCGCTTTCGAAATTGAATAACAAACAGAGCTGTAAAACTAAACAGCCTGTTGGTAAGTTTCTCTCAATATGTATTTACGATTATATTATATATCCAAAATAAGTACATAAATATTTATTGCGTAAATAACATATTGAAACTAAAACAGGTGGAACGTATATAAAACTAGAAGCCGAGTTTCGCGAACGATTGGCCCAGTCTTGTAAATACAAGAATCCTCTAGTAGGAAAGATTCGTATCAAAAATAAATAAATCTTGATTTATACATAGAAAATAGTTGAAAATTTATTTGAAGTATTGTTGAATAAATTTTGTTGATTTTATACAAGGAAAGAAAGAGGATATATACTGCCATAACGCATATTTCATTAATAATTAAATAAAGAGTAGGATAAGTGATTTTAACTTCTTTTTCAATACAAACGTTTTAATAGAAAATTGAATAAATAACATATAAAAGTAAAAATGAGTTTTTTAAAGTCATTATTGTGTATTATTTGTATTACTTATATATGTATTAATAGACTTTGCTTAATGTTTATGAAATAATCGCTTTCTTGTTTGACAATTTAATTTGTAATTTTGAAATAAATATATCATATACGTTTAATTTGTATTTATGTATTCTTTATGTATCCTTGAAAATTATCTGTCATGATTGATAATCATATCACTTCTATCCAACAGTTTGTTCAACTCCATCTCTGTAAAAACTACAAAAAAAATTGATTTAGTTTCAATAATTCTTTATATACGTTTATTACTTAGATAAATATACGACGGCAAGAAATTACCTTCCTTTTCAGATGTGACAACTTTGTATTCTTTGGATTCCATTAGTTTCTTCAAATCGAATAAACTATCTTTACCAAATACTTCAGAAATAACCATTTTTTCTAAAATACGTTTAGCTTCAGCTCGCTTAATAATCGCTTCGTCAATCGTTCCTCTGGTACACAGTCTGTAAATGACTACAGGTTTTGTTTGTCCTATTCTATGACATCGAGCCATGGCTTGTATGTCCGCTTGTGGATTCTGTTAAAGAGCAAGTATGAAGTAAAATATGGATAATGGTATATATGGAAAAAATCATTGATATTAACTCACCCAATCACTGTCATATATAATAACAGTGTCTGCACCAATTAAATTTAATCCAACTCCACCAGCCCTTGTTGATATAAGGAACAGAAATATATCAGAATCATTATTAAAGGCATTGATACGTTTTTCTCTTTCTTCCATCTTAGTTAACCCATCTAATCTGACATAATTATAATCTCGTAGTGAAAGATAATCCTCAAGCATGTCTAAGATCATAGTCAATGTTGAAAATAACAAAATTTTATGACCTCGTGATTTAAGTTTCGTCAGCATAGCATCTAATACTAAAAGTTTTCCAGAACTTTTGATTAAATCATTGTCAATTTTCGGTAACCCGGTTCGATCCAATGGACAATGAACCAAATATGGGTGATTCACGATCCTTTTATACATTGGAACTAGAAAATATAAATAAAAGCAACGAAATAACAAAAAATTATAAAATTACATGCATGAAAGTACTAAGAAGCAACACTTACTTCTATTATGAGTCTGAATGCAGACAAGGAAATCTCTATTACGTTCTGTAACATCAGTATATTGTTTCCATTTTGCTAATTGTAAGTTTTCAATTTCTTGTAATAAAGTATTCGATGCTGTTTCCTGGGACACGTTTTTAGAAGATCCATAAATCTCTCCATACTTCCTTAAAACGCACTGTCTTTTTGGTCTCTCACCATACACATCTATAATCGGATCTGGTTTTTCGATTTTGCTTAGCATTTCTAAGTCATAATTTAATACGGCCTTATATAAATCATGTTGCAATTCTGTGAGTGGCGCATAAACAACTAATTCTTTCTTAGGAGGAATTTCTAGACAAACATCAGCTTTTATCCGTCTTAACATAAATGGCTTTAATATTTCGCGTAAGGACGATAACACATGTTTCTCTTTTTCCTGCTTCAGAACTTTTTCAGTGGCATCCTCATGCTGAAGTTCTTTAACATCAAACCATGATTCAAACGTATCCAAATTATCAAAGAGTTCTGGCATTAAGAAATTCAAAAGAGACCATAATTCAGATAAATTATTCTGAAGTGGTGTTCCAGTTAGTATTAGCCTATTCATGGATCGTAGAGTTTTCAGTGCCCTAAAAAATAAATACTATACAATGATCTTAATTTTAAGAGTAAAATAATACAAAAGCTTGACAAAGCCATTTTCAAGATTAGACATATATTTTTTAAGTTACTACTAAATATATATTGAAATGTCTATTATTTTAATACAATAAACTTGTAATCAGTTTTAAAAGTAACTATTAAAAACCACTGATTTATTTTTAATTAATGTTATTAACTTTTAACGGCTACATACTTGACTAATTTACAGTTATAATTTTTTATTCTCTGTCCTTCGTCTATTACAATGTATCTCCAGTTTTGCATCTGAAGGAATTTAACTTCACGTAGTGGTATTTCATATGTAGTGAGTACAACAGGCTGCACCCTATTATTTTCGACAAGGTATGTCCGTTGAATTCTTTTGCGTATAATTTCTTTTTCTTTTGGCGTGCCATAGAACAAAATGACCGGTATATCGGGAGCGAATCTTTTAAATTCTCCGAGCCAATTCGGTATGGTGGAGAGAGGAGCGATTATCAAATAAGGTCCCGTTTGTTTCTTCTCTACAAGATAACATATCAATGCTATTACTTGTACCGTTTTTCCGAGTCCCATTTCGTCCGCCAGGATTCCGCTCAGGGCGTTTTCATAAAGTATCTTTAACCATTCTAAGCCCGCTTTTTGATAATCGTACAGCTCGCCGCGAAAGTATTTTGGTACAACAGTGTTATTGTTTTCAGCAATTGCTTCCTCTGTTGGATCTTCCTCAGTGTCCAAGTCCGCGGTTAATTCAGCCTCGATCTCATCCACACTCAGATTTTTCTTATCCTTCGTGGCTTGCACTTGTTTCGTTATCTGTAAAAAATTTAATCAACTTTAAATTGTCTCTGTACATAAAATTAATTGATATTATTTAAAAGATGAAATCTTACGACTCACTTCTGTAGATATGTATTCTTTTATATCGTATTTTTCAATGTCACCTCTGTTTTGTTGTTTTTTTTTCTTATTTGGTGATATATTTTCATCGTTGACAGGTTCCCTGGGCCTCTTTTTGTTTTTTTTATTTTGATTATCTTCAATTTTATTTATCAGATAAGATGAAAAAAACTTGCTCTTGTTCAACAAATGCATTAGCCGCTTGTACCTTTGCTCGTGAGCTTCTCTATTATATTCCTCTTCCTGAAGCTGTTTGTTTATTAGCTCATCTTCATTATAAATTCTTCGTTTCTTTAGCTTTTTCTTTTCTTCCAAGGGAGTGTTATTAAATTTAACGTCACTGGGGACAATTAATGTATCCTCTATGAAAGAAAATAAAACATTTTAGATAACTGTTATTATAAAGAGAATATAAATATCTGTTATTAGATATATTAGAAAGATTACAGTTAGCCCCTTTATTATTATTCTTTGAATTTTAGAGTTTGAAAGTTCTTAATTAAATTTTTGAAATTTTGCAATGAAAATTCAAATATCACATATTGATTTTTGTATTTATTTGTAAGTATATATATCATAAATTATTTATATTTATAATGTTTATTTCTATGTAAATTAACTTTAATCTCAGATAAAATATTTACTTTATCTAATTCTACATCAGTGGAATCGATATCGTATATCAGGAATTTCATAACATGCATTGGTATGCATGAACATGTGGGATTCCATTTTGAAATAACTATTTTATTTAAAATGCATTCAAGCGATCTCAAGTTGCGATTGTCAGTTAGTCGGAAAGCTAACACATTTTACGTATGTGTTTTTTTCATAACAGATCGTTAAAATCTTCATTTTATTCGAAGCCGTTTATTCACCTTGAGTTCACGGAGGGATATTTATAAATACCACGTGATATTTAGTTCGGAGCAAATGTATAGAAATATATATATAAATGTAATCGTTTGTCCTTTTTTCTTTTTAATCGATGTAAAGACGTTAACTGAAGGCAATTTTACCTGTTATGTTAGAGTAATAGTTTCCAGAATCATCCATCGTATTCTGGTTATCACAAGCAGCTTGTTGAAACATGAAGTCGCCTGTTGAAATTATTTCGGTTACCGGTTTAAATAAGACGTTACAAAAGAAGTCTTATTTAAATTAATAACCGAAATAACTGCAATGCCTGGAGCAAAGCGAGCCCGTCAGGTGCGCTTGTTGAGATAAACGAATGAAAACATACTTCTATTTAAGTTAATATTGAATAAGATTAATGATCACAGATGACTGACAACGACCAGAACGAGACTCACCTCACGGGACTGTCAACTGAAATGACCGAATTGCCGCCAAATGCGAGGAAAGAAGAAAATGAGCAGAGCTGATAACCGCTGGCCGTGAAAGTCACCAGGTCAGGGACTTTTTTCCGCGTCTCCACTTCCCTTTGTGCCGAGGAGAAAAAAGTGACACGAGTCCCAGCTGCGTGGGTTTAGGAACGCGCGCCCGCTGATGACGCAACATCGTCCGATCGGCGGCGGCGACGCGGATTGGTCGCACGACGGTCGTACGATTGTTTGTAATTTTCCGGCTACTACGTTTTGACGTATCTTCGTACGTATCCGTACGATTGTGCTCCGCGAAAATTGACGTTTTGCAAGTTTCCCCCGACGTGACCGCGGACGGCTAGTGGCCGACGACGACGATGGCAGATCCCGGCGGCTGGGCACCGGCCCAGGAAAATGACTTTTCCAGTTTTCAGTCGGGTGACAGCTTTAATTTGAACGAAGTCACGGGCATCGACGGTAGGTCCTTTGCGTTCCGGTTTTTGTTTTTTCTTTTAACAGACTACCATTCTCTCTGTCTTTTTTTTTCCTTCATCTCTCCTTTCTTCCTTTCTCCATTTCTTTCTCTTTTACCCTCTCACACCCACGAACGGGTAGTATTTCTCACGCGTATTTCGAGAAGATAACGTGACGTCTTACCGTCAGGTATTGCTCTGCTCCGTTTGTTAACAAACATCTCTTATCTGTTCACTTGTCGCCGATACGTTTGTTTGGAAGCATCGTGAAAATCACGCGACGTCATTGATTACGTAGCTGAATAATGATTTTCCACCGCTCTGCATAATTATGTCACTCCATGTAAAGTTATTATTCATTCAAAATTTCTGATTTTATATAATTTTTTAACAAAATATTATACAAAATTAATAAAAGGATTTTAAAAGTAGAAATTGATATTTTTTATTTTATAGACGCTCACGTTAATTATTTTGTGTTATTTTTATTTTTATTTATTGATAAGTTGTAACAATTGTCAACTTGCAGATCTTCTTACGAATTGCGAGAATGAGTTGCTAAAGAATGAGCTCTTTAGCGATGAGGCACTGCTCTCTGAACTGGAGGAGCCGATGCCAGTGGACAGGGACACATTTGACTTCCTGAATCTCAATAATAATGAATTCAAGGATTTTAAAGACTTTAAGGATCCATCAATCCTCGAGCCACCGACGAATACAAATAACGTTATGGTGACACAACCGACGGATGGCAGTCAACCACCTGTCTACGTGCAGCAGCAAGACATTGCATCGGCAGTGTCGCAAAGCAACAACAGGCAGCCTCAGCAGAGAATAGTTGCCTCGGCGAATCCCACGGTATTCAGCTCGCAGTACGCGATACCACAGAACACCGTCAACTTCAACGTACAGTCGCCAAACGTCGTGACTCTTGCTCCGGTCGCGCAACAGCGACAGTTACTTTTGCCAGCGAAATTAATAAAATCAGAGTCACTTGTGTACGCGAAGGGTGGACAGACCATCACATCGACTTCTGTTCCACATCAGATACACACTCTCGTAAACACCACAAGTGGGACGGTGTTGACCACTGGTAAATAATATGTAAAAATAGTTATTTAACAGATATATCATTATATTTAATAATAATAATAATACAGGTGAAGAACAATAACGAGCAATAGTAGTTAAAGTATAAATTTAAAAAATTGATTACCCAGATGAAAAATCTTAACATTATTTTTATTTTAAGATTTATAATAGAGTATTTTTATTTTAAGATTTATAATAGAGTATTATAAGTCTCAAGGTCTAAAATTATTAATTCTAAATTTAATTATTGTAACATACAGCAATCATCAAACAATTAATGCTTAAAATACATGCTTACATAATTGTAGTGTTAGACAATAATCTTAGTGCAATTATTATTGAATACATTTCAGAAATTAATTATATTTCTGATTATTTTTGTTTATATTTATTAATAATAATGCTGCAATAATATTACAATAAAAATAATAATACAGATCAAGAGAACAATAATAAACAATGATTAAAGTATAATTTTTAAAGACTGATTAGGATAAGAACGCACGCAGAAAAATATTAGCATTATTTTTATTTAAAAATGTAATGTATAATATATTGTGTTATAAATCTGAATCTAAAAATTTTGGGATTATTAAATTTTTTAATTTAATTTGTAACAGCAATCTTCAAAAAATTGATGCTTAAAGTATATATTTAATTCTATTAAGACAGAATCATTTTAGTACAATTATTGTACAATTATTGAATACATCAGAAATTAATTTTATGATTATTGTAAAAATCATTTTTTATGATTATTGTAAAAAGCGAGATTCATAATTATATTGATTTTATTATATTTATATAACCATGAATAATTATCGTTATGCGAAATCTATCTGAGAATGCAAATTTTTATCTTGTAACATGCAATTAATACTATTCTATTTGATTCAAGGAATTCCTGTGGTGCTGGATACTGACAAGGTACAAATTAATCGTCTGAACACAGGCGCGCACGTTGGCGTACCGAGGGTAAGGGAGGTGAAACGCAGCGCTCACAATGCTATCGAGCGTCGCTATAGGACATCGATCAACGACAAAATAATCGAGCTGAAGAATATCATAGTCGGAGTCGACGCCAAGTTGAACAAGTCGGCTATCTTACGAAAGACCATCGACTACATTAGGTAGTGGATACATAAGATTTTTTATTTTATCTCGCAGCAATAATTTAAAATCATTAATAAAACAGTGGACAACTAATTGCTTCGTGCAACGCAACAGGTATCTGCAGAACACCAATGCGAAATTGAAGGCAGAGAACATGGCGTTGAAGATGGCCGCGCAACGGCAAAATCTTCGCGATTTGCTGGTGTGTGGCGAGCTGACACCTCCGCGCTCCGATTCAAGCGAACCGTCTCTATCGCCCGCACCTGCGCCACTGTCACCGCCATCCCCGTCGTCGATGAAGGATGATTCGACGGACGCACTACACAATCTGCACCCAGTCGCCACTTCGTCCACTGGTGGGATGAGAGACCACACTCGGCTGACGTTGTGCGGATTCATGTTGTTATTCCTGGCGTTCAATCCTCTTGGTATCCTTGTAAACAACATTGGCAGATTCAATTACGATTACGTGAACACGAAATTGGACGGACGGACGATACTCAATTATCAAGGTAATGAACACAGTGGATTATTTGCTCGCGATTTTAATAAGTTGGTTTTTTGTTGCTAATATTTTCTTATCAATTATAGATCAGCTAGAATCGGACAAACAAGTATGGAGCAACGTTATTCTCTGGTTTACCAACCTGATACTTTTGGCGGTCGGTTTGTGTAGGCTGTTACTATATGGAGATCCAGTTTTACCTACCGACAGCAAGATCTTCCTCGAGATACGTCGCTGGAGACGGCAGGCCGAGTTTAACATATCCAAGCACGAATGTAACCAAGCTTATCGCGATTTGCACCAATGTTTGCAGTACTTCGGCCGGTCCTTCCCGCTGTCGCGCACGGAGATATTTCTTGCTACCACGTGGCAAATAGTACGGCAGACTCTTCACAAGTTGTGGCTGGGCAGATGGGTCATGCAGATTAGCAAATGGCTGTCAGAGAAGTCGGAACGGCAGCAGGCGGAAACGTGCGCCGTAGAGCTTGCGATCGTTTATCAGCACATGCTCTGTCTCCGCATGTCCGAAGGAACAAAGGATTCGACCTTGTATCTCGCTCTTTGCGCCATCAATTACGCGGAGGCTGCCGGTGAGAGTGTGCCGAAGCCGCTCCTGGCGGAGATTTACGTGAACGTCGCCCTTTGCTTGAAGCAATCCTTTTTTCCGTATATACATAAATATTATCTGGGCAAGGCGCGTGCCTTACTCTCCTCATGCGCCGTTCCTCCGAAACTGAAATGGATCATGACCGATGAAGGCGCGAAATTCTTGGCGTCGCAGAAGTGGCAGTACAAGAGGCAGTCTGATAGCGAATTCACGTCGCAGAGCAGTCGAGCAGATCCGCTATCATACGCAGCTCGCGCGTATAGGGATCATCTGATCGAGCAGTGTCTACGTTTGTTAACCGGCACGGTCGGGGAATGTCACGCGTCTTCCGTACTCGAATTGGGACGGACGATCATGGCATCCGCGGAGGTGGAAGCCTGTTTCCCATGTGCTGATAAGATCAACGTAGCAAGTACGAAAAAAATATCAAAACCACAAGATATCTCATATTTTTTAAAATTATGCTATTGTTTTATATGTTATTATAATTATATGCATTTATTATACATTATTATACATCGAGCAATATATTTTATTTTTTATTTTTTTGTAGCGTGCGAAGATGAGATTGGATTATGGTGGGGAGCGGTGATCTGCGCTGCCGCGAGTTGGAGATTGGGGGAGGAGGACACAAACGCATGGAGCATTGTGGAGAATAAATTCCCGTACGACAGAAACTTCCAAGTTAGCGACAGCAATAGCAGTAACAGCCCATTACCTCATGCTGTACTCAGTGTTCTTCAGGTGGCAAAACATCCTACGAAAATAGTTTCTATGCGTTTCCTCGATCAAGCAGGTCTGCTGCTTGAGCAGTCCATGGTGTACTATCATTGCAAGGAGCAGTCGTCGCAGCAAGTCTTGGTAAGTCAGTAGAATAAAGTTTAGCTTCAATAATTTCGTGTTGTCAATATCGTTTCTCTAAATGTGATGTGTGATCTGCGTCGACTTGAAAAAACATTAAATGTAATGACGGAACTTGATGGAGTAAAGTAAATGATAGCTCCTTGTCTGTAACATTCGATTGAGTATTTTGTAACTGCAATCGATGTGAGCTCTGATCTTGACTGTGACAAAATAAATACTAGTGTTCTTTACGAGTTAAATTGTGCTTCGAAGTCTGCTACTTTTTTCCCTGGCAAATGACTTTATTTTGAAGTTCCTAATTTAATCAATTGTTCACTCCTTTCTCACACAATGAATTAATAAATAAATAAAACAGTATATATCTGCAAAAGAGCTGATAAATTTCAAGTTCCGACATTAATTGTACGTTGTGTGCTTAGAATAAACATTACATTTTTTGTTTATACATATGTGCGGAGGGTAACTTCTCTCGAGCGTAAACCGTGCTACTGTTTATCTGTTACAAGTGTGCATTGTAGTTGCATTGCATGAAATATAACTATGCAATACTCCTGCAGTGCAACTCCTGTGGCAGGTCGCAGCACCATTTATATATGTGTATAATAATTGTATATATGTAATAATTTTTGCGTCTATTTTGTATGAATTGTGCGTGCAAACATTCCTCGCTTCCTACTAATTCATCTTGCTTATTTTTCAGCTTACCCAATTACTGGTTTGTGACTGGCTCCTCGAGTTACGCACGATTCTTTGGCAAGAGGTGGACGCAGAGCCGGAGAGATCGGTCGCGAGCGTGTCTCTTGCTGGATTCCAGCGTGATTTAGCATGCTTGAGACAATTGTGTCAGCACATCCCCGTAAGTGCGAATTTATGATTTCTATTTTAATTCATAATTAAGATGACCCTACAAGAATTCTAACAGTAAAATAAAATTTTATACTTTTATTTTTAGTCTGTATTGGCTCGAGTGTTTTTGTACGAAGCTACGGCGCGCATCATGGCCGGAGCGACGCCGGTGAAGACTCAAATCTTACTGGATCGAAGTCTACATCACAGAAACTCGCGCTCTTCGATCATATGCGGAAAGGATCGGTCGCAGGAGCAGAACAACAGCGAGAGGGAGCATGCGGTCGCTTTGTGTCTGGCATGCAGACATCTACCGGCGTTGCTGTTAGCCTCACCGGGCGAACGCGCCGGGATGCTCGCGGAGGCTGCCAAGACGCTCGAGCGAATAGGAGACAGGAAACGCCTTCAAGAATGCTACAAACTGATGCGGCAGCTGGGTTCCGCAATCACTGTTAATTAACGCGATTGCTCGACATATTTTTGCATCTATATTACGTAGATGTTATTAATTCTTTTGGTATAAAACAGTGCAATGAAGAAACATAGTCAGAAAAAAAGAGTTTTTTCTATTTTTGGCATATATGCAACAGGCTAAAATGAACTTTTTTTCTGGGCGCTAACTCAAAGGGTTAAATTACATATACTTACTTAAGTTATTGAGTTACATATATTCATTTATAACAGGTGGATTTAGACGCAACTTTTGTTCTATTTTACAATGAAATCTTCCACTAAATCGTTAAATTTTACTTTATTTACTTTTTTGCATCATATATTACATTGCTTCTAAAACAGTTATTTTAGTTACTGTGTCTAGTTCGTGACACAAACATTAAAGGGAGAATTGTGTGGGCACAAAAAAGAGATCCTTCTTCTCAATCTTTAGCCTTTTGTCAGAAGCGTGCTGATTTTTCTGCACGTTTCTGTTGTGTGCGCTTTTTAACATTTTACAGATATGAAACCTACAGTTTAACGTCAATTCCAAACGGCCAAATTAGAGGATTCTCATGACAAGATCTCTCGATGGTTTGTCATTGCCTTGCAAGATGAATAATTGACAAATTGAATTAAAAGTTGCATCTAAATTCCACATCTCATTGTATATAGGGCATTTAACTTATACAGGATAAACATTGTATATTGTACCTTATATATTGTGTTTTTATTTTGTAATTATTCCTCGTATTCTTGTTATGAAATAGATTTTGTTTAGGTATATAATGCTACTCAATTACTTATTTAGAGACTATTTAATTTAATTATATATTTAATTACCTATGCAATTAGGTATAATTAATTAAAACATGTGTTTAATTACCTATGTAATTAGGTATAATTTATATATCTTTTTATTGTAATAAATGACATGTAACGATAATGTAAGGAAATCAGTTGACTTTATAAATAGTTATAGAAATTTCAAAATTGTAATTAATTTAAATCTTCTCATTCAAAATTTCTTAAATAACTTCATATATATATATATATATATATATATATAATTATCTAATATTTTCAAAAAATTATATAAATACATATCTCAGCAAATACAGAACTTGATATTGCAGCAATATCGCGGTTATAAACGAAGTAGAAGAGGAAGAATTTGCCCAGATTAGTAGATTTATAACTAACCTGGGCAAATTCTTTCTCTTCTACTTCGTTTATAACAATTTTTCGAGTAACTAAATCATCGTTGCTATCATAAATTTACGCGACCGCAAAATCCATTGCTATCAATATTACTATCAGTATTATTTATTTTAATAATTAATACATTTAATTAATACTGGTACGAGGACTTTTTCTCGATAGAACCTTTGCCATCAATCAATTTCAAAACTCGAATGACCGCATTGACCGCAATTCCTGTTCCGGACAGGTTGAAGAACGCGTGTTTAGTCATTGACATACAGTCATACAACAAAAACAAAAATAATAAAACTCGAGTAAATTGCACAAACCATATACGAACGAATATCTTAAATAAAGACTTAAACAATAATATTTAAACAAGCAAATAACGTTAATATAAAACGTAATACAAATTTTACGATATTTTTGAAACAATCGACTGCGTAGGTAATAGCGGATTTTGGCGCTGAAGACTGGGTCTACAATAGGGTAGTGAGTCTTAAGCCGTAAGAAATTAACCAATTATATTCGATTATTCTTCTCATATTTAATTATGATTGGTCAGTTTCCTATGGTTTAACACTTACTACACCTATTGTAGACCCGGTCTAAAAGAAAACTGGTCGAAAACGCTATACGCTATTCAAGGATGAACGTTGACGCGATAGGCGAGTTCCACGAATGGCCGACAATCACAGTGACGTCACGCGCGTTCTGAAATATCGATTCTGCGCGATATTGCAGAACATTGCAGAACGTATCGCCTCTCTAGAGCGCCTCTTTTTCCGTGGCAACGAGGTGAACGGGAATTCTCTGTGTACGTTTGTTAATATTTTAAGATTATTTCTTTGAATCTGGATCGAATTAAAGTATCCTTGCTCTGTGTACTTCAAAACTGTATAACTAACTTGCGTCCGCTATTTCCAGCTCGCTTTAGAGAATGTGAAATATCGGAATTCGCTCGATTGATTTTGTCCCAGTGGGCCACGTGCATTTCACACGTTACACGTTACATGCAGAAATTCCTCTAACAACAACGTTTCTCGCCGACAAATCACATTTTCCGTCACATAAATTATTACATAAGACGTGAAATATAATGTTATTTATCGTTAGATTCGTGCGAAACGATTACGGAAAAATTTAGGTTAGGTCCGTATGAAATCCCACGGAGCGCGGATGTCATATGTCAAAAACGTTTGTTAAACCAAAAAAGAGTTTCTGTTGCCTTCAATTATAATAATATTTACAAGGAAAAGAAATATTTACCTATAATTATACTCGAATTAATTAATGAGTTGTCTTTTTAAGAGGAAGCTTTCTAAAGCTTTCACATATTTTACTTCGGTGATTGCTGAATATCTTTTCTTTTTCTAATTACAGATTAACACATCGCCATGACTAACTCGAAGGGTTATAGACGTGGCACGAGGGACTTGTTTTCTCGCAAGTTCCGCAAGCATGGAACTATCCCTCTGTCCACATATATGAAGACATACAAGGTCGGTGATATCGTGGACATTAAGGGAAATGGCGCTGTGCAGAAAGGCATGCCGTACAAAGTTTATCACGGCAAGACGGGGCGTGTATTCAACGTGACTGCGCACGCCTTAGGAGTGATTGTAAACAAGAGGGTGCGTGGACGCATCATTGCCAAAAGGATCAACGTGCGCATCGAGCACCTGAGTCACTCCAAGTGCAGGGACGACTTCCTTAAGCGTGTTAAGGAGAACGAGAGGCTCAGGAAGGAGGCGAAGCAGTCAGGCGTTCGCGCACAGTTGAAGAGACAGCCTGCCGAACCCTCAAAAGCTCACATTGTGTCCGGGCGTGAAGCGCCCATCTTGCTTGCACCTGTTCCATACGAATTTATTGCTTAAGAAAATTAAATAAACTAAAATTTTCAAAGTAAAGATTGCGTTATTATTCTCGTTATTACTAGCACACTTATAAAAGTCGGAGTAACTAGGTTTTTTTTTTGTATAATTAAATTTTTCTTTCCAACATGAGGTCTTGAAGTATAGAAAAATAATAAACCTATCAATTAGAATACAATTAATGATTTTTTTAAAGAATTATCAAGAAAGAAATTATTTAAAGAACCAATTAATTTCAGGTTTATGGTACAAATATATTAGTGCGCCCAATGAATGAATACATGGTCTCATAACAATATTTTTATTATCAGTCATATCTTTACATTTGTATAGAATCTGATAGTGCTTCCAACGTTTCTCTTTATATCAATGGACACGTTAAATTACTGCGATAACGAAAATTATTCATTTTCTTTAAAAGGCGGACTAGCTTTTAAACATAGATAAAGCACAGAATATAAACTGCTTTTAATTTTTCTCCAACAACTTGCTGATTTATATGTACAAATCAAAAATTCTATATAAAATTTAGATTTAAATTATAGAACTACATTTCACTTTCTCTCTATTCATTCTATGAACCCCCCTTCATCCCGAAATTAAACATCTCATTTTCATAAATAATCTGACAAAAACCATTAGAACATTCAAAAATTCACATGCACCACGCGCTTCTTGTTAAAATACGAAATTAGCGTATAGGAGTGTGCTTAACTTCAATTGCTATTTATATTAAACTTTAACTACAATCTCGCGATTGGTAGAACAGGATATAACCAGTTTCAGAGCTCTTCTGAATATCCGACGTAAGTCCATAAAAATCTTCTATAGTTGACGCATCAATTTTCTAGGAAACATAAAGACAGTTGTTAATACTCTTCGAGACATGATTTTATAAACATTTACATTCTATAAGGATTAAAATGGAATATTTACATCGACCATATCATCGTCAAAGAGCAACCAGAATCCATGACTTTTAACTATAGAAATGTAATGCCCTCGGTTAGGCCCACTTCCACAATGTATCACAACTGCCACCAGATCATATAGGCGATCTGGATTTACAGCATCATCACTCTAAAATCAAAATAAATTAGACATCATCTTTACACTTCAAAAACAGAAGATTTGTTGTGCGTTCATGAATACAATATTTGCGAATATACTAACAGTATTGAAAAGTCTGAGCTCCAGTGGAAAAACTACTCTGTGAGAAACTTTTATGTGGCGATTATACTGTTCCACGTATTTAAACCTCTTTAGATGCAACGCTAGTATCATAGGTAGTTTCTTCACTCTCATTCGTTTCTGTAACAAAATATTTTAGTCATATTTTAGTAAGTAATGCAATTTAATCTAAAAGACAACAACAAATCAAATAGCTATAAATCACATGTTAGTTACCTGAGCTTCCTGATAACTGCTGCAATGATCGCATTTGAATTTGTTGTCGCTACACAGGGTTTCTGTATTGGAGAAGCATCTGAGGCAGTGTGTGATCGAAGTATTCTGATCCACATCAACTTGCAGATCGAAGAAGTCCTCGTCTTTGCTAGAAACAGTCTCACAGTTAAGGCAGCGTGTTTCCGACGTCAGTATCCCCTGGAATATCTCATGAACCCAAGTGGGCTCTGGTGGCGAGCCTGCAGCATCCCCTGCTCCACACTTCCCTCCGGTTGGCTTGCTCTGTGTTCTCTCCGCTAATGCATGCAAATCACAATAGTAAATGTGCCACAAGAGAGTTAAGCTCCGCGAGAGCAACAAACAAATACTTACCCAGAATAATTTCATTTATGTGATTTATGAGGAAGTTTAAAAACTCATGCGCATCTTGCTGCATGTAATTATCAAATTCCTCTGAAAGAGAAAAAATATTAAAATTATGACCATGTGTTATAAATGAAATATAAATCCATATCCTTTGCTGAAATGCCAACCTTTCTCTTTCCTTAATCTGGCGATAAACTTCTTTGGAGCTATGGAGCCTACTTTTTTCTTTTGCGTCGCAATACTGTAAAATAGATCTGCCAGGCATGTTAGCAGGGTCTCCTTAGTTCGCTTGTTTCTAGCTTTGTACTCCAAGACCTTTTCTCTAAACGGTCGGCAAAAGTATAAAGCTTGCAGCACTGAGTTGCTGTAACAGGTGTTGCCAAACTGCAAGAACATTTTTATTTTGTAGAATTAAAAGTTTTGTCAAATCAATTTAATCAATTAAAAATCCAATGCAGCATTGCACTTACATTGACTAAACCAAAATAATGTTCATTAGGTGGAAACTGATCGGAGCCAATATCTTTTTCCAGTTGCGATATAGTTGTACCCTAAAATCGTAAACGATACATGACAGTCATGCTATGTATTGTTTAATATCTATATCGTAATAACAATATTAAATAATAATCAAACGTGTGTAGATAATTTATTTTACACAGAACATGTATCACTACTACTAGAAGCACACGTAAAAATTAACGACAGCGTAATTATGTAAAATTACAATATTTGTATACATAATTACGTTATTGCTTCAGTGGCTGCAATGTAACTGTCAAAATGAAATTCTTATGAGATATTTCATAGGACGGGGCGATCCCTCGTTGCGTCTCTAATTCATTCATTTATACAAGCGCCACGTGGAATAATAACATAATATGTTTATAATTCTGGAGTCATGTGACGTCTCGCCTCGCAAAAGGATCGTGCGATAAAGCGAAACGGTGAGCCGCACACGGCGCGATTAAATCCTATTCTCTCGCGATCTCCGCAACCACCCAGCGAGGATCGTCTCTCCCCGGGGAGGTGGGAAGGAAGAGAGAGGATCTTACCATTTTATGACACGATGACGCGAGCGTGACACTGGCAAGCACTTGGCGCGGACTTCAGCAACGGCGTAAACTCCATCGTATTGCGACGGACGTTGACCGGGATGGATGTTTGTCGGCTAGAGCATAATTATCATCATCATCTTCGTCGTCGTCGTCGTCGTCGTCGTCGTCGTCGTCGTCGAGGACGGCGGGGGGAGGGAGAATGAGGAAGAAGGAAAATCGTCGTCGCACGCTGCAGCAACGGCGCCGCTTCCTGGCGCTCTGATGTGTTCCACGTGTCACGCGCGGAGATGACTCGACGGCGGCGTCGCGCGTCCTCGACGATCAAACGGTAAACGCGTAGCAAAAGGTGGACGGGGAAGATGTTAGATAGACGACAGGTCGATCGCGGCGAGGCTCGCCGTTACGTACACGCGTTTCCGATGCCTCACGACGAATTACTTGGGAACGGAGGAACGGACCTGACTGGACCTGACTACTTCGTCACAATTCTGCGTGTGCGTGTGCAAGTTTTCCGCAAGCTATCAAAACTTCTATACGCATCGCATCGGGGATATTCGGAGAGCCAGTCCTCGCGCTAGAGATTCCTGTGACCGAGAGACGAGCCAGCGTGACAACAATTTCTGATTGGCGGTTGCCTAAATCCGTTATACGTAACAACCTCGCAAGTCACAACCGCGAATTTCAAATGTAACATTTGATAAAAGAAATAACACATACTAGAATTTTATAATTAAAAATTATTTTAAACCAGACAAGATATTTCTAATAGAATTATGTTAATAACAAATATTCTGCCTATGATCATGAAGTATATGTATATCATATGTATTTATAATTTAGAATTTTTAGTTTAAGGTTATCAATACACAATGTAATTTATCGTTTTAGACTTGGCAGCGAATCACTCCAACTGGCTAAGTAGAAAGCAATTCGAAGTACAGTGTTAGTCAGTTAGAATGATTCGCTGCCAAGTTCTGCTGTCAAGGCTAAGGCATGAATATAAATATTGGTAGAAGCATTCTGTAAAGATAGAAATATATATTTAGTGTTACATATTTTATAATATATTAAATTCTATATTAGGGCTAGAATTGTTCACCTGTGACGGGGGGAAGTTAAGCAGAAAGTCTTGCAGCTGATATTATCGATTGGATTTCCATGAGAATGGTAAGCTCTTCAAATGCGATTCGTTTATCCAAATTTAATGTGTGACACTTGTACAAAATTATAAGGAATTTCTTTTTTGATAAGTGTTTCTGCAATGGCACTTTGCATGAAAGAACTAGAACCATTGATCAATATATTGGAAATCTCGAATGATATGGGAAACAAATTAGCATTTATTTTTCATTGTGCAGGAAGAATGCCTGGACGCGTCTTTGGCAAAGTTGAAGTCAGCTTTTGAATCGCAATAGATTAGTGATGCTTCAACGTTTGCGGTGATGAAATTAAATGAATATAAGGTGCAAAATTTGTACATATATTTTTTACATTAATAGTGTGGATTGATATTGTATATCTATTATATATTATCTATTTATATTTTGTAACTTTAATTTCTTTAAAGTTAGCAGCAATGAAACATTCTGAAAGGGTACGTGATGCAATCAAGCTTAGAACTGGCAGATCATTATGCTACTGGTTTTCAATATAGATTTGGACAAGTAGTAGGTAAGTCTAGTAGATTACATAAATTAACATTTATTATTTAATAGTGTTTAAAAGAAATAAAATCTGAAATAACTATAGGAAAAGTTGAGACGGAAGTTTGATCTAAAAAATGTTTTAAACTAATTTTATTATATTTTATATGTTGTAGGTGTCAGTGAAAAAGAATGCAGAGGAAGAAGCAAATCAAAGTTATATATCTGCACTTAAGCAAGAAACTCAACTATTGATATATGCTACAGACATATGAGCAAACCATATCAGAGAAATAAGAGCTTCGAGTATTCGAAGAATGAAAGGAGAATCGTCAGAGCTAAGTCTCATGTGGGATATTAATTAATAATATGAATATTTTATTATTACGATTACTACATTTTAAAGTATAAAAAGTATTAAAAATTATGTACACTTAATTTATTTGCATTAGTAGAATTCTGCTTTATCGGTTGTCAGTGCGCAATTACATACCTTTAGCAGAGATTTGAACTCAACTTAGTGGAGATTCAAATCGAAGTTAGCGAAGACTCAAAATAGGTTTAAATCTTCGCTAAGTTGGGTTCGAGTCTTTGCTTATATATATGTATTTACACTGTACAGAGTGAGTTTTAATGATGTCCCAACTTTTTACCATGAGAGATGGAATTACCGACTGCAATCTTAGTATACACATGTACGACATCTACAAAATAGAGGATGTACTAGCAGTTCACATATCCAATCCAAAAACTTTGGAGTTTCAGGTAAATCGACTGATACCGCGCACATTTTTTCATAAACCTTATAGATTTTTAAAGATATTCGCCAAAAACGAAAAATGCGTTATTTTCAAGGGGTGGTTTCAACCCTTAAACAACTCGAGATACGCAGTTAAAAAAATTTAGGTTTAATATTTTTTTATGTTCTACACATATCCAAAGCGGGTGGCATTAGAATGGCCACATTTATCGATTGGATAATTAAAAATACAATGTTCTAATTGTTAAATATAAGAAAAAGGCTATAGCAGCAATCATCTAAGAATGGCTGTGGCCAATCCGAACGTGGCCATTCTGGACGTTTCCATCCAAAGCTCATTAAAATCAGTGAGGGACGACTATTCTCTTGTTAGTATATATAGTCGAAACATTTTGCAATTTATCAAATACTTTCGTAGTTCTTTATATATTTGCACTTCAATTAATTTTATTTATACATAACATCTTATGAAGTTCGTTTATTGATCTTGTATTATAATTAGAGTGTAATATGCAAGGTTGAGTAAGTTAATATATTTTTGTAACTAAATTAAATTAAAGTCAATGCATGGATTATAAAATTAATTCAGTTAAGTTGAAAGTTACATAAATGAAAAACTGATTCAGTTAAAGATACGTTAAGATTAATTTAATTCAAGTTGAAGTGAAAGTTAATTTTAAGAAGATTTATTTATATTAAATTAAAAAGTCATATAATTTATTTAAATCAGATTGCTAACATAATTACAGTTTGATCGATTATTTAATAATTTATCTGTAAATTAAGTTATATGAAATAACAAAAAAATATTGTTTTTATGCAGGAATGTATTTTTATTTTATAATTTTTTCCTTTCGCTCAGATAAAATTTTTAATTTAGGAAAAAAAGTTTATACGTTTTAAAAATAACTAGTTAAAGTTAAAAATTAGATTATTTAAAATTAACTAAATTAAATTAACAGTTATTAACTTTTTAACTTCATTATTAACTTTCAACTTGTTTTTTTTATTTATTTATTTTTTAACTAGATACTATTCAACCCTAGTAATACATTATATTACATTTACTTTTATGCTATATTGCATTCATGTTTGGTGTTTGCTGAATTACTCTTGTCAATTCTCAAAGCTTCATTAACTCGCCCGGTTACCTCGTCCAATAGAAACCATTCACGATAGTCCTCGAGTTGCTTCACTTGAATTTCGGTTAATTCTTGTATAGAACCTCCTTTTCCGCCCACTTCATTCGGCAACGCGTCTATAGGAACGTATTTGGAAATACTTTCCAACGATGAATGAAAATGTGCCTACAAGAGTTTGAGCTTAAAAAAAGTTATCTGTGTATAAAATAGAGTACAGTAATATTGAAATCAGTGTCATTATTTAGTTTAAAGTTTTAATGTTATTTTAATGTATAAGTATAAGTAAATTCGACAAACATTTATATATATATATATATATATATATATATATATATATTTACAAACATTTCTATGTTTATCAGTAACAATCAAAAATTCTATTTTGCATAATTGTAGATTTACATAAAAAGTGATCCCAAAAATAGGCAAAAAATCGACTGTTTTCTAGATCTTGAATTTGGAGCTAAATTGTATGCTAAATAAAAGTTTATGATAAAATATTATTTACAGAAAAATTTCAAGTTGGGTTCCTTTCTCAAGTTTTAGGAATGGAGGGACAAAAGTGAGGTAAAAAAAGGGTTGAAAAACGGGTTTCATAGTATGGTATCTCAGCTACGGGCAATATCATAGGCTAAATATACTCTGTTCTGATATATTTTTTCTCATTTTTTCATACTTAATTTTTCATAAAAAAAGCAATGCGAAAATTATCCTTTTAACTAGTTCTTATCTTTTTAGTATGACTATTATTTTTTTTAACACCAAACAGAAATTTTATAAAAAAAAAAGAAACTGGTATCCAAACAGCACACTTTATCTTAGGGATATCCTAAATTGTCTCATATAGACCCCACTGTGAATAGCCCAGTAAGTTAGCCTAGTATATGGACATATTTTTCGTAATAAAATAAAAAATGACGTTTTTCTTTGCTTAATTATTATTCACTTCATTTTAGTCTTATTATTGTTAAAAATTTTTTATTATTAAAAAAAATTGTTTATGGCATTACATAATTATTTGATTGTTACATGTTATACCATAGGCCTGATATTGTTACGAATAAATACATTTCTTAAAAATTCTGATATTGCTACATACTAAATTATAATTAAACTTAATTAATTTTTTTGTTATAATTACCAAATTTATCAATTCCTTTTTCATGAACGGTTTTATAATATTCATGATGTATTCTATGGTGGATGGTGCATTTATAAAATGGAGTCTCTTTAAACGCACTGGCGCTGCCTCTTGGACGTATTGTAAATGTTTCTTGGCTAATAATGGATTTATTCGCCTCACATGACCAAACGATATTTTACTAAAATCACCGACATAGATATAACCGTTGTTTGTACCATCCGTCAAAAAACATATATCTGCTATCATTTCGTTATATTTGATAACATCATTGAAGACATAGTGTGAAGGATCGGGATCCAGTAATGTTCCATATATTATCTTGTAGCCTTCCTTCGTTATTCCACTCAGAGGGAAAGAAGTTCTTTTTAAATCAAATCAATTTATTAATCATTAATATATCAATATAATATTAAAATATTAGCAAAAATATTTTATATTATCCTTAATAATTCACAATTAAATGTTAGTATATCTCAAAATGTGTTAAATTTAACATTTCAAATATTATGAATTAATAATTTCACATAACATACACGAACATATACGTGAAATTATTATAAAGGACAGAAGACGGTTATGGTCTAGATATAAAATTATGAAATTTACGATATTTCGTTTATTTCGTGTAGAAGTTTAGAAATGTTCGTTTAAATTACTTCTTTGCATAATGTTTAAACAATGGTCACTGGTCATAAGTTTTTATTGTGTTGATATAAAAGCTGCATTTTAATATTGCAGGTAGCTAAAAGTTTTATAGATGTGTGTGCTTTACTTTATTTTGAAAAATACGTCGGGTATTAATCTTTTAATTTTGGTGTAACTTGAAGGACTTGAATATGACTTTCAAATGATATAATTAAATTTAATGTTTAATGTAATGCGTAAATGCATTTGACGTGTAAGATCATATCGTCTGTTTAAGCATTCAGAGAATCAGGATATGAATCACTTGCGAGTATCGCGAATTTGAGTCCCATAATCTTTTTGAATGTAATTTGGTTATACTTTTATTTTATTTGTCAGCTAATACATAGGGTGCGTTCCACTTAACGCTCACAATGCTTGCAAGCATCATTTATCCTTGTTGTTTAATATTCGATAAACAACAAGGATGAAATGATTCCAAGAGCGTTGCGAGCGTTAAATGGAACGCACTCATTGTTGGTTATAATACTTTTATAATGTGATAATTTAAACTACAATACGCAAAATCGCAAGAGCCAAAATTTATATATATATATATTTTTTTGAAACTTTTCTATGATACTACATACAGAATACTGACATTTTTGTGATGTGCAAAATTCTCCAAAAAAGCTAAAGAGCTTTTTTTTAAAAGTTAATTTTTTTAAAAATAAAAATGTTGAGTATGTACAATATATTGATATATATATTTATTGGTAATGTTCTATATCCCTGTACGGATTCCATAACCGTAATCTTGTTTATTTTTCAACAAATTGTTAATTATGTTTGATTCGTATATCCAAAGAACTTTTGCCTATAATTTGGTAGACATTTTTAGAAATTTGTACCGACTAGAATTACATCACATAAATATTTACTAAGTTATTTAAAGGAAACTATATGAATGGTTCATAACCTTCTTCTCTTCTTTACTATTACTATGTTCACTCACAAATATTAATAAACTATTACTATTTTATATAGTACTATTACTATTACTATTTTCACTCACATGACTTTGAAGGCTTGTCGTAGCCCTTTATCTCCGACCGGATCTCGATTGCAAAAAAATTCTGGTAAATGCGTTCTAATTGTGTAATAATTCTCAATTGTGTTTTTAGTTGGTTCCATTTGATAATAATTGCTATGAAGAAACAAAGCGAGAAAGCTGTCTTCAATTTTTGGCAAGTGTGGTTGTTTCTCGCACCATTCTCTGAGTGATTGTATATCAGATAATTTCAATTCAGGATTCTTTTTCATTTCTTCCTCTAACGTAATTCTTCTTATTAATGACATTGAAACTTATTAGTTTGTATTATAGTAAAAATGTATTTTACTGTGTATCTATGTTTGAACAAGAAAAATGAACTTAGAAAAAATCGGTTACAAGCTTTTACTATTTTAAATTTATTGAATAGTTTAATAAACGAGAAAGAAAATTCCGTAAAATTTATTAATTAATGATAACAAAATAGTTTTAAATACATGATTTTTTTTCAAAAATTATTTTCTCTAAACAATAATTCTCTAACACTATCTGACAAAATTTGACTTTTGTTTTTATAAAACAAATGTGCATAGTCATTTTCAACCTTTCTTTGCTGTTGAACATAAATTTGTTATTTAAATTTGGCTATCACGTCACAATTTTGAGGAGAACAGCGTCAAAAAACAAAAAAATGACGATTTTGAATATTTTCATGACATTATAGCACTCCCAGCAAACAGTTATATAACTGTTAGTTATGATTTCCTACTCAACAACTGTCATATGTTATATAACTGTCATACGTTATATAATTGCTATAAGTTTGCTGGAGTAGTTTAAAAACCTTTTTTCAAATTTTGACAAAGCTACTTATTTAGCTTTTAGCTTTAAAATGCATTTTGTTTCATTTCAGTATAGTTTTCCTATTTGAAGTACAATAATATAAAAATAGATTTTTTATATACACGAAAAATACAAAAAGCGTTTCATTCCATCTTATTATTATTATATTATATAAAAAGTGTTATGTTTTTTATAATATAAAAGATCATACAAATCAAAAAGCAATACAAAAGAAATAAAATATAGTACAGCAGGAAAATTATAAACAGCCGCAGTGGACTCAGAATCAATGATATGGATGTGATGGAAATTTGATGCGTATATGTAATTTTGTGTGTGTGTGTGTGTGTGTGTGTGTGTGTGTCATTAAATGCATTTCTTCTACCAAGACGAACATGCTGCTCTAATCTAATTGTTACGCAAAACTTAAAATATTTCGGCAATAAAAAATTATATCAAAACAAAATAAAATGCATTTTAAAGTTAAAAGTTAATATTTTCAAATGGCCTTAATAAAATTTAAAACAAATTTATAATACATTGAAAATGATTATTCACATTTATTTTACAAGTATGATGAAAAATTTAATTAACCTTGCGTATCTCTGACTTTCCCAAAAGAGATACGTTTTATATAGAGACAGTTCTGTGGATTTTTGAGAGAGCTGATTCCAAATCAATTATCAAAATTGACATTCAAAATGGCATATCCAAGAAGGCGGCCATAAAATGCTGGAATACCGATATATTTAAAATATGAGTTTGAAAGTTCTGATTACTAGTTACAAATCAAAGGTAAACAATAAAATTCAAAATCGTGCATATTTAATCTTGAAAAGCTGAAATATTGATATATTTAATATGAGTGTGAATTAAAGTATTTCTCTGATTACTAATTAATAACTAATTAATAAACAAATAAAGAATTAAAAGTTAAATTCAAAATAGCAGATTAAAGATGGCGACCAGTAGAAGCTAAAATATCGATACATTCAGAATGAGTTTGAATTGGTTTTTTCAGAATATTAATTATAAATGCGTCCGCTAAAGTTGCCATAAAACGACCGCAATAATATAGTTCTATTTACATTCATATCACTGTTTTATTAAACATACATGACGCACGCAAGCAAACACACACACACACACACACACACACGCACACACACACACACACACACACACACACACACACACGCACACACACACACACACACGAACGCTCGCACGCACTTGAAACGACATAAAAAATGTTTTAACAAATAAATTTTTTTAATGCTATTTTTATAAACATTATGAAAGATTATCTTAATTTCTATATTTTTAAGGAACACTTTTTCCTTCACTTTTCTCTCGCATTTCAATGTTATTTTTGAAGCTGATAAAGATATATACCGGATAATGAAGAAGAAACTAATGAACACTGTTAGATCTTGTTTTTTATTGTAGATGTAAGTGTAATTTATTACAAATTAAATTAAATGACGTATAAGAAACCATATATATTTCTATATAAGCATTAAGTAATCTTTTAATATATGTGCATTTAATTTTAAATGAGCATTATATAATCACGTATGACTAGCATGATCATTCTTTTTTGCGAGGAGGGGAGAGCTAAATAGATTTCTACATCTTTACAGAAATAAGATTAACGTTTTTTTTTAATATTAAAAATTACAATTTAAAAAAAATTTAATACGAACAATAAATCAAAGAACAATATAAACATATTAAGATACAAATAACATTACATTAAGTAAAGCCCCTTGCAGAAGGCAACGAACAATGGGAACAAAAAATAGAAACTGTGAATAATAAATTATCGTCCCCAATGCACCATGACGTAGTAATAACGATAAGAACAAATCTTAGCTCTTATTATTGCTATCATATTATTATATGAATTTTCTATGTTTTCCTTTGTATTTTTTCCGTAGAATTCAAAAATCGAAATCTTAAAATTACGCCAAATAAAGGGAAAAATAATTACAGACATTTAAACGTTGATTTCCCCTGAAAATTATGCATTTTCCAACATTGCCATCTTAAATATCTTAAATCTTTTTAGAGGTGCTAAATTTCGCTTTTCATGGGAGACTTATACTCTAGTAGCAAAATACATTGGCAATATATTGGATAATATTGGCTAAATATTGGTTATATTAGGAATGAAAGGAAATGTTATATTAGGAAGTCAATGTTTTTCCAATGTTTCCCAATGTAACGCCAATATTGATTATAAAATATTGGCTCTAAATTAGAATGCAATTAATGTCTAATATGAAAAATCGGTTCAATATTGGTCAGATGCTGAACCAATATTGAACCAATATTGCTGCTTAGACAAATCTGCTAAATAAGATCAAGCGTACACTTTACAATATTGAACCAATATTGGCAATATTGTCTTTACTTCTCAATATTGCGCCAATGTTTTTTGCTACTAGGATAGTCTCTTGATAATAATATGAGAATATACTTTAAGCAGCATTCAATAGAAAAAAATATTAGCGACCGAAAATGCGTGATTTTGTAATCCAGCGTTTTCAGGATTATGCAGAAATTAGTAAATAAAAATTCTGATGCTTTATTTATTGTGCTTTTAATATTCTCTAACACGTATCTCCAAATGTCGTTTAGTTTGGTCGACGTATAAAGTCTTTTACAATTCGAGCAATTAATTATGTAAACAATATTTATTATTTTTTCTTTGCTAAATGTATTCTTTTATTTTTAAAATAATATGCTAGGAAAATATTGCCAAGAAGAGCCCAGCATTAAGATGTTCGTATGCAAAATTTAATCGATTTTGAATAAAATCGACAATTTTTGACGATCCCAGGTAGAACACAAGATCACAATAACATCATAATGATGTCATTGTGATTTTATTTGTCTTATTACACTTATAAGTACATAAAAGGTACTCTTATGACATCATCATGATATGTCATCAAGTGGCAAATGACATTATTGTGACTTCCGTGTTCTACTGATGTTAAATGCATTGGAACGCGAATGTAATATGTACATCGAGCACGCAAACGTTTTGGTTCATATTTCTAGTTTTCTTCAGAGTGCAAAGTATAAAATTTAAAAGTCTGTAGTCTGTAGTCTAATCGCAATTAATTACGTCATATTTTAAAGGTATGAAAGTGAATATAAAAAATACTTTAATTCATGATCAATCAGAAAACAATTTTAACAAAACTGTAAAAAGGAATTACTAAAAAATTTGACTTACACAAAAAGACAGAAAGATCCGACACACTGCTTCTGCAACAATTATATGTGTGAAGATGTAACTTTGTTCATGTCAAACAACAGAATAAAGTTCAGCACTTGATAAGATTTTTTATGCTGTTAGATTGTATAAGTGGTATCTTTTATTACGTATGATTGACTCGCATCAAACTTGCTTGATCTGGGTCGATAATGTAGAATAACTTGTGCAATTTCGTATGTATTTCTTTTATAGATTTGGAAATTTTTTTCTAGAATTAGAGTACACATATTCATATCAGTCTATAAATTGGTCTTTATACTGAGAACAAAAAAAATTTTTAGACTGCTTTTATTATCATTATACATCGTAAAGCAAATCATCAACTAACAGATTTGAGAATTTTACGTACCAAAAATAAAAATTCTTTTCTTTTTTGATATAAACTCGACCGTTTTTCTCTAGATTTTTGTGCATACTTTAATTAATTCTGTAGAAAAACTTTTCCAATTTTATAAAGCCAATTAAAAAATAAGTTTTTATAAAAAAATGTCGGTAAAACAGACAGCTCTAGGATCTCGGCGTTGCGGATAATATACCGATAGGAGTTGCGTCGAGTTTTCGCCAGCGACCGCACGATGACATCACCGACCCATTTCTCATTGACGATAAACATTTTGCGCTAGTGGTTTTATAACGTGAAATAATAGGAAGTCATAATTGGCGTTATAACTCGCGCCGAAATTACACGAGAGAAGCAATAAGAGAAACAGATACAGTTTTTTCGTTTTTCTCTACTCGTGTAGCGCCGCAGGTGAAGTGGCAACATACAGGGTGAGTCTTAATGGCTGTTCCAACTTTTTACCATGAGAGATGGAATTACCGACTGCAATCTTATCATTTGCACATGCATATGTCGTACATACGTGTACTAAGTTTGCAGTCGGATTTGCATCTCTCATGGTAAAAAGTTGGGACAGCCATTAAAACTCACCTTGTATATATATACACACTATATATATATACTATATATATATATATACACACAGAGGTACAATTAAATATTTGAATTAATTCTCTTGAATTGATCTTGTAATTTTGTTTTTAAATAATTTTTTGTAGAAAAGTTATAAAAATATCTAGTGTGTATATATAAAAAAATATTATACAATTATATAATTGCATATAACGTACACATAAACATAATTATATAATTATAAGTGCATTTTTTATTTAGGATTAACGTAACGTATTACATTTGCACGCATACAACATTACGATATCAATACATTCGAGAGATCTGCCTCTCGATCTGTACTTTTATTTCATATATGTTTCATTTCATTTTATTTTCGATTTATTTTCCAGAACAGGATTTTTTTCTCGGCTGCGCCATCAAGGATCTTGTAATTCTCGATCGATTATTTAATATACGTTCGATTCAACGGTCCTCGAAGAGCCGGGATAACTTTGACGAATAAAATCATTCCCCGCGGAGGAATCATTGAGGAGCCGCGCGCTCCGGTACCGAGAGGTGATTATCCTGGAGCCCGGTGTGTGTGTGTGGAGTTTGGTGCCGGAGCCGATGGTGGAGCGGCGGAGCGTCGCCGCGCCGGTGCGGCGGCGTCCCGCCAATCAAGTCAGTCACTCGCCGGCTGCCGGTGTAAAATGTCGTGATTGTGTGTGCTGCCCGGTCACGTCACTGCGCGTCGCGCCTCACGTTCTCTCCACCGCTGGAGGCTCTGGAAACTCTCACCGCGCGCACCACGACGACGTTCCTCCGCTCGCGTTCAACCCGAGAGGCAAGAGGATATACCGTATTCCGCGCGCCACGCGCAGAAAAACAGAGAGAGAGAGAATTGTCTCTCGCGCCGACGCGCGCGGGTGTCCCGGCGTGTGGCTTCCCGCGAGAAGCGTCTTGTGCATCGGGGAAACGTGAAACGCGTGTGCGCGAACGCGCGCGCGCGCGCGAGTGGGACCGGCGGAGTAGTTTCCCTCCTCCCCTCGCCCTCCGATATATTTTGTGCGTTCTGTGTGTTCTGTGCGTAACATATACATCCGTAACGCGTCCCGATCCGCGAGTGTTTACCTTCGACGACCACCTGTTGCGCGGCTAGTCCCCCGCCTGTGTGTCACGTTGGATTAACCGGATTACGCACGCACGCACGCACGCACGCACGTACGCACGCACGCACGAGCGAGAGGAGATGCCCCTCGCGCGGAGATAAATCATCGACCGTGAAGACCTCGTCGAAGCTGCCGAGAGTAAACCACGCGAAGAAAAGGTAAGGCGAGCCGAGGTTACGCGCGCGGCCGCGCGTCCCCCCTCGCTTTCCATCGAGCGAGTGAACGGCGCGCGGCGCCCGTACGCGACTCCTTCGATTCCTTCGTAATCACCGCGGCGTAAACGTCGACGCTAATTCGCGTGCCAATCTCGCCTCTCGCACGCTCGGCCGGATTAATGAAACGAGCGCGGGGTTTTTTTCTTTTTCACCTACTCTCTCACGCCGATCGCAAACGGTCGATCGCGTGGACGTCGTATAGCCGAGAGACTCAAATCGCAACCGCGCATACCGCTCCAATTAGTAATAGCCGCGGAGAATTAAGTATGTCGTTTCGTCATGCGGTCTGGCAACGTCACGAATTGTTCTCTCGTAGCTAATACGAGCGCGAGAATGAATGAAACCTTGGATCGTGCCGTCGGCAAGTGTGTGCGACGGCGGTTTGGTTCAAATTTTAAACCTGGGAAAATCGCTACGTTAAACTGTGAAAATTATGTTTATGGTAAACGTATCATCGATAATTCGTATATGTCTGCATGTACAGAGATCATTTAAGGAAGAGAAAACGTGAAGAAAAAAAAAGAGGAAGAGAAAAAGAGAGAGGGGGGGAACCTTTGCTTATCTTCAATATATATTTTGGCATGAATTTCGAATATATGGACTCGTCAAGATTTAGTAACGATAACATTATCCTCCTCTTTGCTGAAATTTTTGTGGAATACTTGGAAAATGACTCACGCCCGCGACTTCTCAATCTCGTCGACTTACCGAACGAGACTTTTCCTCGAGTTATAGCGCAAATTAAAAAAGATTTGAAATGAGAAAGATTCAGGTTAAATTATATCCCGTTATGATTTAATTAGATACAATTTAGAAAAAAAAATATATATATATACAATAAAGCGAAGGCGGAAGGTATGTGGAAAGAATTGGAAAGCGCCTATCAAGATATCCCAAATCACACGCGATGCGTGATACGCATTTGTACGTAAATGAACGCACGCGCTTTCCAATTCTTTTTTTTTTCCCCCCCACAAATATGCAAGAACGCGCATGGATATATGCACACGCATCAGCATGCAACTGTGCGCGCGCGCGCGCGCCTGTTCACATGCATACGCATCGCGCATTCAACGTGGTGTGTATGACATCACATCGCCGAATGAAATGAGCCGCGTATAGCGTGCGACGCGTATGTATGTACAAGGCAGCGTACCGAAACGGCGTGCAGCGGCGTGGCCAAAGCAACAAAGAGGAGATTGCAATGGCCCCCGCGAGGCGCTGGAGGCTGGGAGGGCGAGAGAGGGGAAGGGGGAGTGGAAGGGCCAGTCGCGCGCGAGAAGATGCGAGAGGGTGGGCGACGGGGGGGGGGGGGAGGGGAGCCGGGTAAAGGTACGCGAGAGCGCGCATTCCACCGCGGACGCGCATGCGCCGTCCGCTCGCGATTTGTGCGGGTTTTACTACTAACCGCCCGCGGTATTCGCACACATTCATTCGTTCAGCACCGCGTCGTCGAGTCTAAGGTCCCGGCGAGGACGACCGCGTTACATAGCATGGCGATAGGATGCGTTTCGCGCTTTAATCCGATTCGGCTGCTCTCGTTAATCTCTGGTGCGCTCTATGTATGTTTTTTTTTTCCCTCATACCGTCTCGAATGCAACGGGGATATCCCGGTGGAAGCTCTTGTCAGAAATCAGAACTCTTTGGCACGAATAAAATAATTCTTGAAGATGCTGAATAGCCTTACAACTTGAAAATTTTTGTACGTGTGAATTCTGAAACTTCCTGAGCTTCGTACAGAAAATCTGACAGATTTTCTAAAAAGTTATTGATTATGTGCAAATGTTTTGAAAAATTCTGAAATTTACGTAAAAATTCCGAGTTTTATATAATTTTTTCAAATTCTTGTATTATTTTATAATTCTTTAAACAAATTCTCAAATTTTTTGATATGACTTTTAGAATACTTCAAAATTTATTTGTTTGAAAAATTCTAAGAAAAGTGTAGAATTTCTCAGTATTTTAGTGTGCCAGTTTGTATAAAAATAAAAAAATAATACCATAATACCACAAAAAAGGCAATACCAAATATACTTATCCAAAAAACTCTTCAAAAATCTTGTACAAAACTGTTTTTATTTGGCACCACCAAATGTAAAATTATAATACAAGAAATTATCTTTTTAAATAAAAAGCAAAAAATTTATCTTTGCGAAAGTAATGAAGAGAAGGCGCTAATTACGAGAATGGAAAATATTTATATATATTATAAGAATATCTATACAAACTAGAAAATTTATTATTCATTATCATTTTTTTAATATTAAAATGTTATATTTAATAATATCATATTTTGTATATAGTAAAGTGTTTTAAGTATTTTGATTAATATACTAGCATTGAAAATAGAAAGCAAAAAAGCAAATAATAAAAATAAATGTTTTATTGAAAAAAAAACTTGATGCTGCTATGGAAAATAATAAAAAATTAATAACGATTATTATAAGATTAACAATTATTTGTATAAAAATTCTGAGAAAAAATTTCGGTTTAGCTAGTTAAGATGAAATACAATTTATATTATATACAAGAAAGGATTACAATCTGTCGTTTGCGTATGTACATATATCATTGTTTTCTACGCTACTGCGCTATGAAAGTGCATGGAATCGCGTGTACGTACAGTCACGACTACAGCGGTACAGAAATACCTTCGATTGTAGGCGCGGAACGGTTTTTATAGTCGTTGACGCTATCTGTCGCATTATAACGTATTGAATATTAATATCCGAGAAACGGTAGATCCACGGTGTCGCCAGTCATCGTTCGGAGAGACTCCCCGCCGCACGCAGAAAAAACCGACGGTTACAAAACTCACTCGGGTCTTCCTCGGGACTTCTTTTATTAAGCTTTTTCTCTATATGACTCATGCATGGCCAATTTAATCATTCCGAGTGATGTTTTATTCTAACACTGATAATTTGTTTACGTTTGAAAGGTGGCACTTCAAAAATTAATTTTATTACTTCAAGAAGCAGGTAGCATCTAATGTCTACGTACGAAGCAAAATAGATAATTTTGATAATTTGTTTTGACACCCCGATAACGGTAATAAATATGTGTGAGGCCGAAACGTATCAAAAATGCGTCGTTACAAGAATTACGTCTATATGGATTATTTACACGTATTGTTTGCTTTATCTTTACATGCAGACAGACAGTGTAAATTATTGTAAAGTGGATAACGTAATACAGAAAAAGTAATTAAGTTATGAAATTATTAAATACATCTAACTTTAGTAATGATAGAATAAAAAAAAATTATGATATTATAAAATTTTCATTATTTCTGATAAAATTTGAATTTTCTATTATTTAGATTATTACATAGATACATAAATGATAAGTAATACAAAGTTTATGTAGTTTACATTATGTATATATAATGTAGATCATTTATATTTTATGCGTAAATCAGAATTCTAATATCTTTATTGCACTTTGATTAGTACTTACAATTTTATACGGGTTTTAAAAATAAAATTGTTATCTCTTCGATATTTAAATTTATACTAATAATCAATATGTTAATTGTAAATAAATATATCTAGAAGCAATTATCGGCAAAAAATCAGTATTGCGAAAAATGTTATCTTAATTAGAGATCTCGAGCAAATGTCTTATCAATATAGCTATTCAGACTCTAATAATATTTGTCGGTGTATCCGATATATGTCACTTTTAATCGACGTATAAAAAACTCTAGATGCAAATATCATTGTAGATTTATGTACACAGTACACGAGTAAAGAGATAAAATATTTTTAAAGGATTTTTTATCTATAATTTTAATACAGTTATAATTATAGAATTAATTGTTACAAGGAATTTTAATTGACACTTAAGTTTATTCAATGCACAATCAAATAGATGTTACTAACATAGAAAATTATGTATCTTTTCTTTGACACTCTTGAAAATTTTATATATAGTTACTTTCAACTAAAAGTGCAAAATTAATGCAAGTTTTTTAGTTGCAATTCTACTTTATAAAAATATACATATGTTCCTGAAAACAGAAAAAGAATGGAGGTACATATTACTTGAAATTAAATCAATCTCGTTTTATTTTCATAGCAAAATAAAATCATACTCGGCGGTTTAACGAAATGTTTCTCTATCTTTCATCATACTTTTATAGGAGGATAAATTTATCTTATATAACCGAACAATATAAAAGAGAATGTGGAAGAACAATTGTAAAAAGGAAGGAAGCGAGAGATTTGACGTACACGTACACGTGTGTATATACGGGCGTGGCACCGAAGGAACTGAATTCCGCAGAAATAGCGCGGGAGACAGCCGTATATCCGACTTGGTCCGCGTGTTTTCCGGTACGACCGACGTGGGGAAAGAAAAGAGAAAAGAGCCCCTCGGCCTTGCATTGTGCGGCGCGACGGAATGTGTTTTGGGCTACGTGACCTAACGCTCCACGATATTATAAGTTATTAACTCTTGTGCGTCGGAGCTCGGGGATCTTGCTCTTGTGTGCGCGCCTCGCGCACCTTATAGGTCCTGGGGGGCAGTCATGCGGTCTCTTGGGGTGTTTGCTCTGCGCAAATAACCGGTGCAAAATATCTTTCGAGGCTGAGCTGGAGGCCGTTATGACCCGGCAAATAATACCCCGAGATTTTTTTCGCTTTGCAAAACCGACCGACGTGGCACGCACACCGCGCGTATGCGCCGCAATGAAAATATTTGTTCCCGCGAAAGCACGAATGCATTACGTCTGTCTGCGATTTAACCGGAATAACGCTGTTTAATTCTGTCGATGTATGAAACACGTGGAATGTTATTTATCGAAGAGAGATATTGTCTAGTATATGTATTCCAGGATACTTTTATTTTATTAATAAATTTCTTCGATTTGTTAGCTTTAATTAAATTGCTACGTGAATATTGAATTTTTGAATACATTTTTATAATAAAAACTCGCTCGATTTTTAATTTTACAATGACTAATTAAATTCATGGATATGTAGTCTTTACGTTGTCATATCTGTACGTGTCTAGAAGACGAAATAAACTCATGATATGCTTTCACATGTACCTATAATTATATTACAGAAATAAACAGTCAACGTCAATCTGGATTTTTTTAAGGAAAATTATAAAATAGATTAATAGAACATTTAAGTTCTTAATTGTCTTTTTATTTTATTAAATGTTTAAAGGATATCTATAATATTAATGTCCATCCATTTGTTTGACACAAATAACCCGCTGATTTGTTGTTTAAAATTATATCTATGATAATTATTCATTACTATAGAAAATGATTGGCAAATATTTCTTATGGAGTAATCTATAGCTACATATGTAATTAAGAAAAAGGTTTTTGGTTTATCCTCCGTCACTATTCATTTCTTAAAATTGTATTGGCCAAAAAATTCTTTAATCATCCTGAGACATACAGTAAAAAATTCGCTGCCATAGCACATTTCGTGCTGTCATTGTGAATTTCGTCAGTTATTACATGGACAATAAAAAGGCTCGTTAAGAATACTAATTTTATTTACTGAGAATAATTTTGCCGAATCTGCAAACTATTTTGTAAAGAGAAATCGATTATTGTTCCGCGATTGAAATGACAGTTTACCTGTGTAAAATGTAATGTTTTCCTAACATTTGCTAGGAATGGATCAATTTTAATACAGTAAAATCGCATTTTTGTAAATGAATTCATTTAATATTTCTATATTTTATTAATAAAGATTTATTTTACTAGTATACAGATTTGAATATACATGTATATATATCTCAAATATTTGGTTATTATAATAAAATAGAAACTTAATTTTTTATGTCGAACGTGCAGTTGTAGTCATATCAGCTTGTTATGACAGAAATATTTCTTCACAAAAGATTCTTCATTTTAATCTAATAAGGATTATCAAGGCAAAGTTAATTGCCATGATAAATTCTATTTCTTTTGATGACGTCATATGTTGCCTTGTCAGATATGACCGTTATTAAAGTGATTAAACAATAAATTGATAGCAAATAATAATAACAGTATATTTTGATAATAAAACCATAAACCATGCGTATGCTTAAACGCCTGCGATTTATAACGTTGCCGTTTTTGCAAGCAAACGTATATCCGAAATGTATTTTAATACATTTGTTTTCAAATGATTTTAATGCTTGACATATGTCGCCAAAGTTATTTTACTACCATAATATAAGTTTTGATCGTGGCTTATTGTGCCATGCTAAACTGTGTTGAAGTAAAAATTAAATTACATTAAAGAACATAGTCACGTGAAGGTTTAAATAAAATTTGCAAATAATGTTACATAAAATTTTTTTTGTAGTACACAATTTTAAATAAAAATGTACCTAATGCATCTGTACTGTACGTTCTGTTACGCGCGTTGGAGTTAATGTTTTAATTCTGATATGGCCACAGCGCGTGCAGTATGCGCTCAAGTGGTATGCAGTCTCAAAAGTGGGCTGCTCTTGGCTATCCGCGTGCATCGTGGAATCCGGCTACCTGGTGAAAGTACCACTACCTTCGCGGGCTCTCTATGCGCATCCAAGCGAGCACGTGTATCTGTGCTAAGCATAAGGTGGGACGCTATCGGAATAACGCGAATGGAGTGTCAATGCACTCTATTGTGTCATCCGCCGCTAACTGTGAGATAATGTAACGTATAACTGCCGGTCCGTCCGACCCAAGAATCGACACATTGCAGACTTCAATAATCTGTAATATAAATGTTGAAAATATTAAGCGTTACCGGGACGCGATTTACGTTTCGTGTAAGAAAGTTCTAAAAGTTAGAACATATAAAACACAGGCCTTGGTGCGGTCAAGAACAGAAAATGCTGGCCACGCGATATGTAGACGCAATCCACTGTGTAAACAAAAAATCGTGATAAGAAAAGTGAATGTTTCAGCCCGCATAATTTCGAGTGATATAAGACTTACAAATAGGAATGTAAAAAGATAGGATTGTGTTTACGTACTAACAGATAAATTAAAGTAAAACCTCTTACTGCAAACATAAACTGGAATTTTCCGCTTTAATTAAAAATTGCTATTTATAATAATTCAAAATTGAATTTTTTGATTATTAATTGCGTGGTATAGATTAGGTGAAAAGATGTAAAAAAAAAAAATTAGATTGAAACACCTGTTTTAAGCATTTAAAAAACATTTTTGTTGAATGATCTTGAATTTGACATTAATCTTGATGACCTTGATCTTCATGATCAATGCAGAGACCTTCGTGAGGTCTTGAGGCTAAATGAGGAATTATATGAGTTCTCCTAATATAATAACTGTTATTGCGATAAAAAATATCTATTTAGTATTCAATCTTAACTTTTTTCGTTTTATCTTTGAAGCTTTTAAAAGATATACATTGACAATAGATAATGTAAAAATCACTTAGTGTTTATTACTTGCAAATGTGAATGCAATTAATGAACGAGGAGCAACAACATTCAATATATTCAGATTTAAAAAGTTATCGTAAAAAATAATCCCCCGTGTTTTATGATTTTGCTCAATAAAAATAATTGATCTAAACATTGATAAACAAAAACGCATAGATATTTACTTTCATTTTTAAATCGGATATTTCTAATGTTACACCCGAATAAAATTCTCGATGTAATTCGTGATAATTTCATCAACAATATATCTGAAAGAGTGTGTGTCAAGCGCATCGGCGAGTTTTACAAAAGCAAGACGAAGAGGGGAGAGTGCGAGATATTTCTCTCAACGGGTATTTCTTTCAAGCGAGTATTCCCGGTTAATTTTACCGAGCCCTAAGGAGCGCGTGCGAAGGATCGACGAAGGATAATGCTAGCGGGGCTCATCGGTTGGACGTTGGCTTGAAGCGGACGAAGGACGCCCGCATTCCACGCCACAACCTGGTATAATACGAAGAATTGGCCGTACACAGAAGGAGGAAGCGAGAGATAAAATGAGACGTGAATAGCAGAGAAGAGAGAAGGATAAAAGAGAAAGATGAAAGAGAGAGAGAGAGAGAGAGAGAAAGAGAGAGAGAGAAGGGAAGAGAAGGGGGAAGGATAGAGAGAGGGAGAGAGAAAGAGAGAGAGAGAGGAAGTGACATAAAAAAAAGAAGAGAACGAGAAGAGTTGAGGAAGATGGAAGTCACAGAGTGGAAGAAAGAGGGCGAAAAGGAAAAAGAAAAACGCAGGCGAAACGAAGATTCGAGAGGAAGAAGGAGAAAGGCGAAACTGGAAACAGCTGTGCGAAGAGTTATCTGCATCTATCCTCTTCTTCCTCCCCTTTAGCTACTTTTCTTTCACTTTATTCATTCCGCGTGTCTTCTTTTACATATCCCCCTCCTTATTTTCTTCTTCTATCTTTCTCTTCTTTTCTCTTTCCTGTCATTCTTTCTCCTTCTCTCCGCTTCTTTTCGTTCATGTCCTACAACTTTTTTTTTTCATGTCCTCCATTCAATGAAATTCAAATCTTTCTTTGAACAATTTTCAAATAATTTAATTATATATAAAGATTCAGATTGCTTTGTGAACATTGATCTGATATTAGATCAGAAATTTTTTTAAATTTTGAAAAACCTTGAAACCTTTGAATGTTGAAAAGTCTCGAAAATATTTACTTATCTACCTATCTAAGAAACATTTTCTAGATATTAAAAATTTTTGAACATTTAGAAATATTTTCTACAAGATTTGTCTGCAAACGTTTAAAAAAAAATTTTTAAGCTCTTTTTAAAATTATTATTTAATATAAAATAAAGGATTAAAATTACAACGTAGCGTTACGAGAGAAGTAAATTAATTTTTAAAATATTTGAGACACTTCTAAGAGCATCAGAAATCTTTCGAATAATATTCGAGCAGTATATTATTCGAAATTTCGAAAATTTCTCCTGTATCTCGATTGTCATGTATTCGACGGTTCAACATCTTGTCTTGAACTTATCGCTATTTCCCATCCCCACCCTTCCTCGCATCGCGACCGCGTGCTTCCGACAAAGTAAACCAGCGTGCGCGCATTATTTTGCAAGTATCTCTCAGAGTACTGTATATAACAGAGAGTGCATGCTCGGGCGTAATTGGGATTCCTCCTTTCGCAAAGTTGGCTGCCGCTAGCTGCTGCAACTGTTGCTGCTATCGTGCATCGGAGTAGGTTATCGTTGATGGCTTTCACCGGTGCAGAAGCAATGACAAGGAAAATGGATAAAACAGAAGAGCGTTTTGATTGCGATTCTCCACGCGGCTCCGTATAACGCGAAGGACGATTCGTTAACGATTATACGAATGTTATAAAAGGGCTGGAAAGTGGAGTTACGTGAAATAATGGGAAATATGAAGTATAACGTTGATAACTCCCCAGCTACCTTTTGTGTATACATCCAATTTTATCAGCAATTATTAAAATATAAATTAAAAGGTTCAGTGTCCCTTAAAGAAAATTTAAAGAAAATAATTTAAATTATATTCTATTGTTAATATAATTACTAACAATAAGTATTATTAGATGTCTGATTATATTAATTAGACATTTAATGAAAATTATTTTACCACAGGACTCTAAATTAAAGAAGAAATAGATTTATATGCAAATGTTTTGAAATTGAATGAGAAAATGCAGAAAATTTGAACGTGGGATCCAATGAGAAACATGATATTTATGAACAACAAGAATACAATTCGATTGTGTCGATCTACAGATGAGATTCCTTATGCGCGGTGCTATTGAATCTTTTAAGCGGCGAAGCACGCAGGACGAGGCAGAATGGGACAGAGAGCGAGGGCTGCAGGGCTTGGTAGCACAGGTATACGGCTTCGTATTTTCGTGGCTGTCCGACTAAGCAGAGGAATATCCTGATGAGATTATAATGTGAATATAATGACAAGCTCCCGAGCTCCCGGGCTACGCGTCCCATACGGATCCGCTCTTTCGATTTCGTCTCGACCGCGCGCGATGACTGTGCGCTTAATCCGTAACGTGCACGGTCTGCCCTCCCTCTCAAGACTTGAATCAATCTGTGTGCGAAAGGAGCCAATATAAACGGAGGAATAAGACAATGACGAGTCCTAAGACGATCACATTGCCCGCGAACCCCCATCCCGCGCGCTCTTCCTCTCGAGAGCGCGGCCGGCGTTGCGGTTACATTCCTCCTTCTTCTCCCGTTTCCCCCCCCCCTCTCTCTCTCTCTCTCTCTTTTTCTCTTGAAAACAATTAGGAAAATTATGACTATTTCTCGCCGAAGCGTTATTCCAATCGAGACTAATTTTCGCGATGTATATGTTACAGGTGGATACGTGAAATCGCAGGCGGAGGATTCGGAAGACGAAGGAATCTAGGTGAGTCATTTCTTTTTAAATTAATTTTTCTGTGTTGTTTTTTTTCGCACTATAATTTAGTTATTAAAGTATTTCTTGAATTTATTGCTGTCAAAATATATGACTCATCCACTGCTTAACTTAACGGTATTAGCAGTTTTAAGTGTGATGAGATTTTACCTTCTTTAATGCCATCAAGTTTTTGACAAGGTTTTCTCTCTAAATAAACTTTATTGTATTTGTATAATTTGAAAAATACGTGGATATGATTATGGTTGCTAGTTGTGTTACTCTCTCAGAAAGAGAGAGAAAGAGGAGAGAGTTGCATATTTTTTGTTCGAAAAAACTTGCAGCGAAATATAATATTAATATGAGAAATTGCATCATGTAGTATAACTTTTCGATATTGATACAAGCAATATCACTCATCCTCAATGATTTCAAATGCTAAGACTAAATAGTTAGATTAGATAAATCAGCGAGTTATTCTCACGTGTATCAACAGCAAATTCCTCAACTATCTACATTGCTTTCATTCGAGCAATCCTTGTAGAGATTTATTTCATATGAAGAATGTACATCATAATGAGAATGCAAGTTTCTACGACATTGCAACTCGGTAATTTTTTTTAATTGTCAAGAATGCTAGAGGAATCACATCCGCATAAACACATAATATTACAGCCGCGACGTCATAAACTGTTTGGAGCACAAATAGCTATTTATACAGATAGGGTATACTATTATATTTCTTATCAAAAAAGCATCGTTTTCTATCTAATAAAATGCATTATTTTCGAGATTTTCAAATTTGCATCGAATCAAAATATTATATTAAAAGAGTTCTCGAAAAATTAGGTAAAATAGTTATTGGTAAATCTTTATTTCAAATAGTAGTCTTTGAGATGTAAAAATTTAAAGTTAGTTAATCATAAACTACGTTTATTGTCTAGTTGCGTATTTGTTTAATTAATTATTTTATTAAATGTTTGATTAATTATTTTTATTTTTGCGGACTTTGTCGCTACAGTACTTTGATTCGCGAACTTCAGCTCGTGATACCCTGTATAATACTATAAATGCGATACGCTATTTGCCGTTACTTGATTCTTTAGATGTCGATAATAACATTCCGATAATAATAAGCTTTATAATATTGATGTTTTTGTATCACATTGTTCCGCGAGCTGACACAAGCGACCAGTTACGATAAGCTCAACTTGTGGCTTACGTGACTTTTTCTATAAGCTAAATAGTTTTGACATCGGATTATCCAGAGACAAAACTCTGCTAATCTACGAAAAAAATATAATTTAATTCAGATAAGATATCACAATCATTTACCCTTAGATCCAAGTTTAATATCTTTAAATAGACGCAACTTTTAACGATGACGTTTTTTAAAAGATTGAATAATCATCTATGGAGAATGTTTTTTAATAAACTTTATTTGATTTTTATTGACCGTTCTTTTCATTAAAAAAGAATAATAAATTTGCTAAATGTCATACATAAGATTTGTGACTCGAGAAAGTAATTCAGATTTTAATATTAAGGTTATTATTTGTTTCACCGAGAAAAAATGTGTGAGATTTACGACTATACTTGTACAGTAGAGTAGTGGTAGAATAATAGTTAGGAATATTATTTTTGTAGTAATTATTACTGTAATATTGGCAATAATAACTATATGCTTATAGTGATTGTTTTGTAGAGTATAACTTACAATAATCTAAAAACTTATAATCTCCATTTTGGTTATGGCGATCATGTCAAAAGTTGTATAGACCATATTACTTATATTGAATAACTGTAAAAATATAATTAGTTCCAAAAATTTACAGTAATTATTACAAATTATATAATAGTAATATTAAGATTACTGCAACTATTTTCTCTCGCTGTTTAATTCATCTCAACCAGAATATTAAAAACAAAATGTGCTAACAGTTGTTTTGATATGTGTACTTGCGTAAAATGCTATTTTTCGAATTAACAAATGTTATTACAATGTAGGTAGGTGGTACACGACAAATTAATTTTAATTCAAATCGAAAGACAAAAATGAGCAACGCATTCTCGCAAGAAACGCATAAAACTCCGGTAGCCATTTCGCGCCTGACAGCTCTTGAACTACATTTTTATTTTTCCATTCACGCTATTCGTTTGATTGCTTTCTTCTTTGATTATGAGGAACGTGTTTTCAATTCACACCAGCGTCACGATAGACGCAGCTTATTGCGACGAGTTAGTGAGTCTTCAGAGTGAGAAGGAGGAAAACGCGGGAAACCGGCTGTAAAGTGATCTCTGGAATCCCTCACGCTGAGAAAGAAATATGTGATATTTGCGACTATAATTAGTAAAATAATTATAGTCGGGAATATTATTTTTACAGTAATTATTACTATAATATTGGTAATAATAACTATATATTTATAGTGATGCTTATACTGATTGTCTTATAGTACAGCTTAGCGTATAAAAATCTCCATTTTAATTATGGTAACCGTGTTATAAGTTGGACAGATTAATATTATGAGAATTTTAATATGGTTTTAACAAACTATAATTTATATTGCTGAATAAAAATATACACGGAGAACGTTTTATATTAAAAATTACTGTGTAAGATAATAGTCACGGACCATAAGAAGGAATTTCAAAGAATTTTATGCCATAAGTAGTGTAAATACTATATAATAATTTGATGAAAAACATAATAAAAATTTTCATAATTCTTTCCTTGGTCCGCACTTACTAATATTTACCACAGTAATTTTTACCATAAAATTTTCTCCGTCTACTTGGGTACAAAAATGACCATAAATTATAGTGATATTATAATTATTGCAACAGTTTTTTCCCTCTCGGTGCACAAACGGTATTCTGTGAAGGGGATTCCGGAGATTATCCGAAAATTTCTCTAGTCTTTGTGGAAAATGTTACCGGCCACGTGATTCACGTACAGACGCACAGTATACTATCAACAAAAACACGCATGGCACGCTATGAAAAGTAATCACACTTAGAAGAGAAATTTTTACAATTCCTTTTCTTCGGCCGACATAGATTTTTGAAATTCTCCATTTCGGCGCCGACGTTATTTCAGTGGTATTTCCTTACGTAAGAACTGCATGACGCAGGTCATTGCTTGCGTTTGCTCTGTGTGTCACCGTATAGCTCGCGCGCGCGCGCGCGCGCGTATACACCAGTCTGGCGGCATTCCATCGTGATTTGCGAACGTTTCGGTAAAGTGTACAGCGCGCGCAGTTTGTAGTCCGTGGTGTTTATGTCTGTACGTCGCGGGGCTCCCAGCTGGAATTTTCACGCGGTATGAAATCGCCCCAATCTGGCCTCCATAAAAATATTTGATCTCGATTACATAGAGAAACATTGGCGCATTACGTAATTATTTTATTTAATTGCAATTATTTTGTGCAAATATTTTTTTTTAGTTTAAAGTTCTACCCTTTCTTTTTAACAAAAAGTTCGAAACAGTAGAAATACGTAGAAAAGTAAAATATGAAAATTTTTTCAAATTTAATTTGTCATACTAGAGTTATGTGGAATATGTAAATAATTTAGGTGTTTTAATTTTTTGAATTTTTATATTTAAATTCACTACTTTTTTGATATTACTGCGGTCAAATTTTACGAAAGAAAGTTCAAGATTTATCAATAAATGCTCCAGGTTACAAATATGTTTTTATAACACATTAATTATTTACATATCATCACAAGTATTTTTCTTGAAGTTTGCATGAAATTAATGTGTGTGCGAAATATATAAATAGTTATGTGCTTTTACAAATGTAGCACATTAAAATTCCTTTTTTCTCAATTTTTTCCCCCAAGAACGAGGCTGTCAACTTTTATCGAATTTTATCGTGTTGTTATATTTATCCGCTTCTCGTTTTCGTTGTATTCGATTTGCTATAATTGGACTTAGCAAAGCAGTATCGATTTCGATCTGGGCTTCTCTAAAAATCCATCTTGTGATCCAGCTGACGATGCATCCTGTGATCATTGCTAAGAGAAATCCCAGTGGACAGTACCACATATAGGATATACGATAGAGGTAGAAATAGGACTTATCTTCCTCCACTCTGTAAACGAGAAACATTCGTTAAAGTTCTTGCTTTATTATTGCAACAATATTAAATTATAGCATCAGAAATGTGAAATAAAAAATAAATTTTTGCTCAAAACACATGTCAGAATAGGTCCACTTTTTACATATGATTACCTTTTTTTTATCAAGTTTAGAATAAGAAAGTCTGAATTATATAATACCACGTTTATTTAAATTTTTACTCACTGGGCCTCGTAGTGTAAATTTGTGTAAATTATTGATTTCTCTTCTACGCTTCTGCGATACATAATAGTGTTGTTGAATCCACAACCGTCTGTTGAGACATCCAGTCGTGGAATCGGTGGTTTCGGCTGTCCGAATCCTATCCACAAAGAAAACATGAGACTAAGAACGAAGCCCGCGATCGCGCCCCTTTGGTTGCACGATGGGAGAAACATGCCGAGCGTGTATAAACCCAACATAGGTCCACCTACGACACCAAAGATCGTCAGAGCCGCCTGTAGAAAAAAAAAAACATTTTATTGAGGAAAAAATTCTCTACTGAGATATCTAATTTCGCAAAAGTGTATCTGAAACTGCGAAGGTCTAAACACTAAACAACAAATTTTTCTTCAATGTGGAATTGGCTTTTTGAACCTAAATTAATTTTTCTTTGTTTAATTATTTCTTGTTTGATATTTTTATCTTATTATACGTGATTTGGTGTTGAAAGCAAATTTTATATTACCTGCAACAATCCACCAAGATATTTTGCCAGAAAAGCGACCGCCACACACAATAGTCCAACTACAAGAGCCAAAATTTTGCTTATGATTATTGACGCCGTAGCAGATAGGTCCATGTTTCTGTAATCAATATTATTTGCGTTTTGCTTTTAAAATATTAAAGATTTTATTATTATTTCTTTATTGTTCTTTAATTAAAAAAAAAGAGAAGGAAGAAAAAGAGAGGAATAAAAAAAAAAGATTAGAAAGAAAAAACGGAAAAAATGAAAGCGAGAAGAAAGACAGAAGGAAAGAGAAATATATTGAAGATTATTTGATTATGTGAAATAGAAATTTACTAAATTCTAGAGAGCGAAAATTAATAAAAAGATAAACTACAAAATATAACAAAGAATGCATATTATATTTAACGATTTCTTTAGACTTTAACGAAATATTATAAAATATTAATTAATTGGTTAGTCAATTCTTGACGCAATATATTGTTTTGTGTAACATTTTTGTGATTCTTGTATACTTTTTAATACATTCCCATAATACAATGTCGAAGAATTTAGATTGCCTTGAAACTAGATTCTTTTCCGTAGCTCTGCTATACGATGTTATACAATTTTTTCACGCTGTCACGACTTTTACCTTACACGCCAGAGAGGCTTGATATAATCTTCAAGAATAACAGCGGCGAGGGAATTAACCGTGGCCGAGATGGTACTGAGTCCGGCACTGAAAATTCCGGCTATGAAAAGCCCAGGCACACCTGGATAATCCGACAGCATGTCCATCACGTACAACGGCATCAGTTGATCATTCGAACTGATTCTGCCCTCCTCGAGTGGATCGCAGCTACGATATTTCGCGTACATCGCCAGTCCAGAGAAGCACAGAGTAAGCGACATGATCGACGCCATCGGCCAGCTCCACCATAATGCACGTTGAGCGACTGCTAAATTGCTACGAAAATCAAAATAAAGATATTCCATGAAGATGTTCCGTTGTCACGGGAAATTTGTTGACACTGTGAAAATTTGATTTTTCTCGTATCATCGATGGAATTTTTATCAAGTTTGTTACAAGATAACGTGTCTCAACGGATTAGAAATCAAGTTATAAGAAAAATGAGATCAGAGTAATCACTATTTAGACTCAAATTTCTAATAATAAACGATTTCCTAAAAATACATTGCTTACAAAATATATAAGAAGCTATTTAAAAAATATGAAATACAAATGTGCTAATTTCTATGCTCGCAAATTTATAAAAATATTATGAAAAGAAGTAATATTATATGAAAAGAATCCTTGTAAAAAGAGTTTGACGTTTTGTCATGTAACGCAAAGATGATGCAGCTATTATTTTTGGACTCGATTAATTCGCGTTTGATTGGAAATTATCAGGTCAATCTCGCTTTACCTGACAGTCAGCATTCTTTGAACCTGAACTTGATTAACGCTGTACAAGGAAAGGTAAGTAAAGAAACCACCAAGTGTCAAACTCCACCAAGTATGTCGTACAGTTGGATCCAGAGAGATGCTGCGGGCATACGCGTAAAAAGTTAAAATAAATAAGTGCTTCCTGTGCTCGTTGACAACTTTATTTTATTTGTCTTACTTGATCGATCAATACATTACTTTCGATTATTCATTAAACGTCTTTTTTTAGATGGGCTTTGCTTTTTTTTTCGTTACAGTTACTTTTCTATTATCATATTTTTAAATAATAATAAAAGCTGTCTTACAATAGTTGACGTGATATTTTTTATCTCTTATAAAGAAGAAAAACGTCAATACGTTTGTGATAAGAAAAAAATAAGTAAAATTAAGAATTTAAAGGTTCTTACTAGATAAAATTAACGGAATTTATGAAATTATGTGCATAATTAAGTAAAATACAGTATGTTTTTTCTCAGGGATATATGTACGGAATAACCGATACAGAAATACAATTTAAGTGAAAAAACGAAGATATTTTTCGTAGGGCTTTTTGTCATTCGGATAATTACTTATCGAATTCCAATCGAGATCCCTCTCCGGCGATCTGCCAAATTCGATCTAGACCACCAGTGTCAACAGCGGCAGTGGCGATAACTGTGACAACGGCGGCCAGCATTAATAGACTTTGGAAAATATCGGTGATAAGTACCGCCTTGATACCTCCGATCGTTGAATAGAAAGTGCAGACGAGTCCTAAACCAATCACGCTTGCGGTCGTTGAAATACCCGTGGTGGCTTCTAAGGCCAACGCAGGTGCATACAACACCACGCCGCTGTACAGTAGCAATTGGAGAAAAAAGGCAAAACTGGCTATTAAGCGGGTAGTCGTGCCGAAACGCTTCTGCAGATACTGCAATGATTCATACAGTTGCGTTACATCAATTTTGGTCGGCTAAAATTTTAACCATACACTTAACACTATCTTATCTTTAAAATTAATAACTATATAGGTAGTTCTGTTTAAGAAATATTATAAATATAATATAAATGTATATATTTTAATTTTATGCTTTAAGCGTTTATCCATTTAATTTAACATTGCACTTGATATCTCTGATTGCTTTTAAATGAATTGTAATGAAAAACATTAAATGTATATACGCTTTATGTATATTAAATTTTGAATTTGGTATAATAGTAATATAATATATGGTAACAAGAGTGTAAAATCAGTCTTATGCACAAATGCACAAAAGGCCATTACACCCGTGTTGTATACTATATTTTTTGTTACTCATGCATCGTTGTGTGGTCTCTTGAGTGTCTTTGGTTCTCGCAAATCGATAGGTCAAGGGTAGATTCGCGAAAGCGATGAAGTATCGGTAAATGTCGGTAAGTGCTGGATGTCTGAGAGAGTTTCACATGCGTGTTGCAGAGATAACGCGCCCGTGTGTGCTGAAATGTGACTGAAAAATGATCAAACGTGCTGAAAAAGTCGTGCTGAAAAGTTTTTTGTCACGATTCGTGCTATCTATTAGAAGGCAAGAACTGTGCAAGAGATGTTAGTGCTGAAATCTGCAGACAAGTGACACGAAAGGGACCACTTTCGACGCAAATGTAACAAAAAAACATTTTACCTCAAAAGCGCTCATAGTGCCTAGCTTGAAAAACACCGGTAAATAGAAATAGGCTGCAAATGGTGTCGCGAGTCCATAAGCGATGTTGATCACAGCGTACTGTGTACCATACACGTAATTTTCGGAGCTCACTCCGAGTAGACTGACTGCTGATAAATATGAAACCATCAAGCCTATCGCTACCGGTATCATTCGCATTGACTTGTTTGCTATAAAATATTCCTAGAGAAGCACATGAAAGATTACTTTATTTTTCGTCTACCCTGAGAAAAACGTTTGGTTAATTGTATGGAAGAGTCGAGTAAATTTTACTGTATCGTTCCAGTAAGATGTATAAGGTTAAATCAACAGAAGATACTCCTGTACTTTTTACATGACTGCATACAATTTAGAGGACTTGGTTGATAATGCAGGTTTAGGTTAGATTAGATTTTAACGAATAGTCGCGTTATTTTTACAGAACTTCTCGCACGTATAAGCTTAATCGCCGATTCAGTAATTAAGATTTACTGGACTAAGATTGTATATTTAATGGGACTTTTTTCTCAGTGCATTTTATCTTAATGAATATCTATTTTTATAGTAATGAGTCAAAAGATAATTAAAATTAAAAGTGTATAACACGAAATATAAAAATATTTTATGCAACGTTTAAAAGATATATTTAACTTACCTCAGTCGACTTCTGTCGACCACCGACGAGCCAATAATATACACCGATGCCGGAGCTGATCAGCATTACTACACCAATCACTACATAATCCGCTGCAGTTAATGTAGCCATAGTGTTTATCACCACTTCACCAGTTAAGAATGAATAGTTTGTAGCGTACGGTACTAGTCAAATCGATCTAATTTATTCTATTCTTGAAATAATATTTCGCACTTTGCTCCATTTTTTTTTAAAGAAACCCGACAAACATCGTATATTGCTTATCAACGTGTCAATACTTGCCGTTTGCTACGTACGTGCCGTTTATAATCTCCGACTTGATCTAATCTCACGTGCACCTCACTATCAGAGAACACACACAGTCGTTTTACGATTATTTCCCAACATTGTACATAACACTTACATTTAGGTATTACTTCTAAGACACTTTCTCAAATTTCCACAATCTGCCTCGACGACAACGAAACATTTAGATAATAATGAAAATTTATTGTATCTCTGAAAGTAAGCTCACAAATATTCCCAGAGAGGAGCAGTGCTTATATACGAATACATTCTCAAACGAAAAGTGCGAAACAGATGTGCAGATTTTCTTAGATGGGTGTCCTGCACTGAAATGATTCAAGCTGCTGTGAGAAGCAGCCGCGTACTCTTTGTTCGAGATTAATCAAAGTATTTCAATATGAAATTATATAGACACTTCAAAGAGGAGAGGAAGAGGGAATAGGTTTATATAAGATACCAATTGTCTTCAATCAATCGATTTCAGTATAGTAATTATAGTTAGCCCTCTGCACCGTACGTAAGCAGAGACGTTGCTATTTTGGTTACGAAGTCGCAGAAAGTATGATGTCTTTTACACGTCGTCGCGACGCAACATAAAATCTCTCACAATTAGTACGCGTCGCCGGCGATAGGTGAACACGGCGGAGTTATATTTTTCGTATACAGAAGAAACTGTCAAATTAATATATTACTATATATTTAACCATTAATTATTTTATATATAAGAAATTATAATCTTGCTTGTATAATTTGAAAAAAATCTTATATATGTTTTAATTTTATTTTATAATTTATTTTATTTAATATAAAACATTTTTATTTTAATATTATAATGGTCCATCTTTGAAGAGCGCAATATGATTATGATAGTATATTTTGATAGTGATAGTATTAAAAAAATTTATTTCTCGATTTGAAGATATTATTTTCTATCTATTTCTTGAAAAGCATTGTTAACTTACTTTTTTCAAAAGCAAGAATCGACGTTATATGACTTATTTTTGGAAAAAAAAAATTTGTATTAAAGTTGAGCTTGAGGGGGACATAAAAGATGGTGATGACTTTAATTTTGAATTCTTTCACGAAGCGCTAAATTGATTTTTCAAGTAATATAACGATTAATTTGTTGACAGTAAGGACGCTGGGCGTAGCGGCGACGAAATGAAGCATGCAGCATGCGTGGTAGCGGTGTCACGGCTGTGCGGTCTTGCCGTCAACCCCTGGTGTCCGCCAGCCGCTATCTCGCCGTTCACGCCCTTTCCGGTGATCCCATCAATTTTATCGTCGAGGTGAGACAAATTTTACGAACAATCGTCTCAAAAGACATTGTAACATCACCACAATACCTACTCTCTAATCTGAAATCTTATAACTAATTTGCAGTATTATGCTTGTAACGGTAGTCATCAGCGGCTACTTATTATATATAAATATTGCATTCAGATTATTTATTGTTTTTCACTGAATAACACCGAGAGAGTAATTAATTGCAGGAAAGATATGAAATAATTTTGTAATAAATGCGCGCAAATAAAAAATAATATTTTTTGTTTGCACCAGAAAGTATTGAATTTGAGATTTCAAATATGGAGAATTGGAAAATGTGTGCATATTATTTTTTAATACTCTCTATCAAATGTGGAATTTAATATTTTATTTAATTTTTATATGTAGAGAATAATATACATCATATATAATGTGTTCTCGCGTATAGTGTTCTTATTCAAAACAATTAACTGAGAAATGTCCATTCATTCTGGAAATTCTGATGCTAATTAGCCTGTTTTATTATTTCAGGCCAAGTCGAGAGTGAAGGAGGTTTATACGCAGACATGCGCACAGCTGAGCCAAGAGGGCATGCGAGATTGCGAACTTTTCGGTTTGGCAATATTGTCCGGTGAGTTGTAAATTTTTATGTAAATTGTGCATTTTTATTATTCTGTAGAGGAAATAACTCTGATTTTATTTGACGAACAAAATACCAAACCGATAAAATTCATATACTCTCGTAAACAAATCCTATTACCTTAATAATTTAATACGTAGAATTATAAGAGAAATTATTTTATGTAAGAACAAAATCATTTAATTTTACTTAAAAAAGAAATTGACCTTTATCTTTTTGGTTAATAACTTTATAACACAAAACAGACGATACTAAAAGCCTTCGAGATGTGCGATTTTATATGATTTTAATAAATCTATTTAAATCTCTCTCAATCAACTTTCTTTCTTGATTGCGTTATATTTTATAATTTAAAGTACAAAATTGGAAAGTATTGAAGAATTTAATTTCGGCATTGCGTGCACTGAAATGGCTGTTCGAAGGAATAGACAAGTTTCATGTTATGGATCTATTTTCTGTGACGGAAGAAAGTGACGTAAACAGAGAAATTGCGAAAACATTAAACTAGCGAGATGTCCAGGCCTCTTGACTAATCGTCAAGTTTTTCTGCATACCATACGGCTCACGTTCATCGCTACCCTCACCAATCGTGACAAGCCGGTCCGACTGGTGGTCCCCTACCACCATGGATAAAGCCTTCCCGGGTCCTCAAAGAGCCCTACGAGATCCCACCTCACCCATCCCTTCTACATTCCAGCGGGGCACCATCATCGGACTCGGTTGAGTTGGCAGGTCTTGAGACATGGCGAGAGCCATAGCATGACAAGAAAAAATGCACCTGAAAAACAAGTATAAGAAAGAAAGGTAGCTCACACTCCCTGCATGCGCGCGTTATGGCCTGTGCGATTCGCGGTGGGTCTTGCGATCTAAAACCGAGGCCCAACTTTTGCCTTCCGTTTCTTTCAATGAACTTCAACTCCTTTCCCTTCTTTCTAGTTCGTTTTCCTTCTGTTCCGTGATTTCTATTTTTCTCCTCTTTTCAATTCTCTTGTTTCTTTCACATTTCCCGTAATCTTTCTCGATTGATGAAACAGTATGGCTGTTTGAGTTCGTGTAAATCTAGTAAGTAGGCTGCGGTAAAATGTCACTAGTGGTATAAGCGTTGACTTTGTTGTTCACGGGTTGGCAGAAGTGTGTTAGGAGCGTGCGTGAGAGAGTAGTATTAGTAGTTGAAAAAGAATATGGCGCCAAAGTAAGACCATGAGCTCGCCTTGTAAATTTCAAGCAAATAAAGAAAGTTTAAACCGCAATAAGGAGACGTCATTTAAGTAACAGCATTTTCCAAGAAACGTCGACAACCAGCGTTCACAGGAGTGAACGCGGCAGTAAAAGAGCAGCAAAAACATTTGGTCCTTCGAGCCGGATCCTGGGCGACGAGACCGGGATCGAAAGGGCGGCAGGTCTGGTTTCAGACCACAAGGAGCAGCCCGACCTTGGAAGCGAGCGAAGCAAGTGTCCTGGATTGCTGCCAGGGACAATTCAGAGGCGTCATAAATTCGAGTAAGGCAAGCCAGAAAGACGCGGACGAGTACATGTTACCCGGCGTGGTCGAAGCCATTAGACTCGGCGCGCGGGAACGTCCATTTTACCCGGCGTGGTAGAAGCCATTATACTCGGCGCGCGGGAACGTCCATGCTGCCCGGCGCGGTCGAGTACATTATACCTGAGGGACGAATACGTTCGCGCAGACACACGGACGACGCACGGACGACGCCATCACCACGTGCACGCAGTTTGGCGGCAAGAGCAATCCGCTGGTGACAACGCAGAGACGACAACAGCAGCGGAAGTAATCACAAGCGGGCACGAGGGGGAGCAGCAGAGAAAATCCGTGGATGACAACGTGAAGACGACAGCAGTACGAGACGAGCAGACAAGCGTGCGCCTCCTACATAAGCGATAAGTAAAGGACATTGCGAACAATAGCAAATTCAAGGGACAAATTCTTAAATGTAAGGATTTTCAAGTCAGTTATTAGAAGCGTTTTCAAGTCAGTTCGTTATAAGAATTTAATCAGTTCGGTACAAGCATTTTAAGTCAGTTCGTTGTAGCATTTGATGTTAGTTGAATTACGTGGCGCGTGATAAATTAAATAATAAGTATGGAGAATAATCCGGAAATAGCAAAACTGAAACAGAAAAAAAGGATAGCGAAGGCTAGCTTCACGAGAGCAGAGAATTTTTTAAGAACCGTAGAGCCGGACAGGGTTAAGGTAGACGAAGTAAATTTAAGGTTAAAAAAGTTAGAAGAAGCTTGGAAGGCTATTGAGGAAAGTTTAACAGAATTAGCAATTTTTGAAGCATTTAGTGAAGAGCAGGTAGACCAGGAGTTGGTCGAGCAAGAGGAAAGGTATATAGAGTTAAGGTTATTCGGAGAAAGATTAGTGAGAGACCGAGTGAGACCAGCCTTCGCTGAAAATAACCTAAACCAAGCAGTCGATGTATTGGAGAATCAAAGAATACGCAATAATGACAACCAGGTTAAATTACCTAAAATTGAATTGCCAGTGTTTTCCGGAAAATACGAGGATTGGCATTCCTTTTACAATACGTTTCAGTCATTAATACATTCTAACCAGTCTATAAATGAGATTCAAAAATTCCATTATTTAATATCTTCAGTGAAGGGCGAAGCGGCCGAAACTATAGCATCTTTAGAAATATCTGAAGCCAATTATAGAGACGCTTGGTTTAGGTTAAAGGAGCGTTACGACATTGAAAGATTCGCGGTTCAAAATCACATAAAGGCAATATTTGAGCTACCTACGCTAAAAAAGGAAAATAGTATAACTCTGCGCAGCATATTAGACGGTATATTGAAGCACATTCGTGCATTAGCGGCTTTAAAACGACCCACGAGTCAGTGGGATGATTTATTAATTTATGTCATAACGAGTAAATTAGATTACATCACAACAAAGGAATGGGAAAGCCACGTGGATGCTCAACGTCTGCCTACGTTCCAAGAGTTAATTGAATTTTTAACCAAGCGATGTCAGATGTTGGAGGCTGTGGCCAGAAGGAATCCATCCATGCCAAAGGTTGATAATTCACGCTCGGCTAGTCAAGGTAAAGTCACGACCAATCACGCTGCAGTAACGGGCGTTAAATGCGCGCATTGTCAAAGCGATCATCAAATATACCAGTGCCAGGCATTTAAAGAATTGTCGGTTTCAGATCGTTTAAAGCAAGTAAAGGCGTTGAGGCTTTGCTTGAATTGTCTAAAGGGTAAGCACATGGCAAAGGACTGTTACGCGGGTGGCTGTAAGAAATGCGCGAAAAAGCATAGCACTTTGTTACACGAGGTTCGCGAATCTTCAAAGGAGGATAAGACTGAGAAAAATAGTTTATGTGTGACACAGCAAGTTAACCAAGACAAATCAGTTGATACTATAAACGCGTGTTCTCAAGTAGTGGAGTCGGTAGGAGCATATCAGGTATTATTATCTACAGCAATAGTTAAAGTCAAGGACCACACGGGTCATTACAAAGAAGGCAGAGCATTGTTAGATAGTGGCTCTCAATCTAGTTTCATAACGGAAGAATTTGCTAAGGCGTTAAAATTGAAAACCGTTGATGAGAAAGTAATGATAAAAGGGATAAACCAAATCGCGTCAAAGTCAACCAAAACCGTAAATTTAAAAATAGCATCCCGTTTTGGCACGTTCGAAAGAGATTTAAGTTGCATCGTACTTCCTAAAATTACGCAAAATCTACCTACGGTTTCAATAAGCACGACGGCGTTAGAGATACCAAGGAATATTAAGTTAGCGGATCCTAGTTTTAATGTATCAAATAAGATAGATTTATTGATTGGAGCGGAAAGTTTTTGGGAATTAATCTGTATAGGGCAAATAAAGTTAGGCGTAAAGGGCCCCATATTACAAAAATCATTAGTCGGGTGGCTAGTCACGGGACCAATAGGCGAAGTTAAATCTAACAAGCGAGTACAAACCCAATGCAATTTGAGTACAATGGCAGCATTAAATGAGACCATGAATAAGTTTTGGGAAACAGAAAATTATAAGGGAAGTGTAGCGACAAATGACGAGGAGTCATACGTGGAAGGACATTTTTTAGAAACGTATAAGCGTCAACCGGACGGAAGGTTTATTGTTCAATTACCGATCAAAGAAGAAGGGATAGAATTATTAGAAGACTCCCGAAAAGTAGCGTTAAGGCGACTGCTAGCTTTAGAAAGGAAATTTGAAAGGCGTCCAGAATTTAAGACTGAATATGTTAAATTCATGCGCGAATACGCTCAATTAGGTCATATGAAGCGAATAGAGAATCACGATAGCGATAAATTGCGGGTCTTCTTACCACATCACGCCGTGCAAAACGAAGATAGTAAAACCACAAAAACGCGGGTGGTGTTTGATGCGTCTAGTCGATACGCTAAGGGAAGGTCGTTGAACGACGCATTATATAAGGGACCGGTAGTTCAAACGGACTTATTCGAATTAATTGTACGCTTTAGGGCATATAAATATGTTTTGTGCGCGGACATAAAAAAGATGTACAGACAAATCTTGGTGAATAAGGAACAAACGCGTTTACAAAGTATCCTGTGGCGGGAAGAGGTTAATTCAGAGGTGGAGGAATACGAGTTACTGACCTTAACGTACGGGACAAAACCTGCTTCATTTTTAGCAACCAGATGCCTAAAGCAATTAGCGGAATTAGAAAAATCGGATTATCCAAGGGCCGCGGAGATAGTCAACAGAGATTTTTACATGGACGATTTAATAACCGGCGGGAATTCAGAATCCGAGATAAGAGAGCTAAAAGGGGAAGTAACGGAGTTGTTAGCGCGGGGAGGGTTTGAATTACATAAGTGGAATTCGAACATTTTAATAAATAAGCTAAGTCAGACTGAAGATGAGGCTGTGAGTCTAAGCAAGGAGCAGGAATCCAGACTGTTAGGAGTATTGTGGAATCCATGCAAGGATACAATTTATTATAAGGTATCACTAAACGATAACGAAGCACGTGTAACAAAGAGAGCTATGCTGGCACAAATTTGCCGACTATTCGATCCATTAGGACTTGTAGGGCCTGTCATAGTATCAGCTAAATTACTCATGCAAGAATTATGGAGTCTAGGCGTAGATTGGGATGAGTCGGTGCCAATGCACATACAAAAGGCGTGGGAGAAAATAAGGTCACAACTGTGCATGCTTAATAGCTTAAATATAGTTAGAAAGGTAATCTCAGGAGATAAAAACTGTCAAGTAGAAATACATGGATTTTGTGACGCGAGCGAGAAGGCATATGGAGCATGCATATATATACGTGAACAAAACGAACGAGGGGAGGTAACAGTCTCATTGCTATGCGCGAAGTCGCGTGTGGCACCTATCAAGGCGCTATCATTACCGAGGTTAGAGTTGTGTGGAGCCGTGTTGCTGGTAGATTTGATGGAAAAGATAATAAAATGTCTCGACTTAAAGATGCAAAAAAGGTTTTATTGGACTGACTCTTCGATAGTAATGGCATGGCTGGGCTCCCCGGCTAAAAAATGGCAAGTGTTCGTAGCCAACCGTGTTAGCAATATTCATGACAAATCCTCAATTTCTGAGTGGCGACATGTGAGATCCAAAGAAAATCCCGCTGATGTCATATCAAGGGGCACCATGCCCAAGCAATTAATGCAGCTAAAATTGTGGTGGGAAGGACCTCAATGGTTAAAAGAAAATGAAAGTTTATGGCCTAAGGAAAGAGAGGAATTGTCAGCTGAACAGATACCGGAAAGAAAAAGACAAGCGGTGATAGCGTTAGCGAAAATAGACGAAGCATTTATAGAATACCAAAGATTTTCTTCATTTAACAAATTGTTGCGAGCGTTAGCATATGTAATAAGGTTTAGCAGGAATCTAAAGAGTAAAAAGGAAGAACGCGAAAGAGGGCCGATTACGGTTATAGAAGTTAATAAAGCAAAGTTAGCAATAGTCAAATTGACACAAGAAGAAGTGTTCCAAGAAGATTTGAGGGAGTTGAAGAGTGGCAAGATTCACAGAAGATCCAAGTTAGCAGCTTTACATCCTTTCCTGGACAGCCAGGGAATATTAAGAGTAGGAGGAAGATTAAGACACGCTCTGATAGACGAAGAAAGAAAGCACCCTATATTACTGCCAGCAATACATCACGTTACAACATTGATCATAGTGCATCATCACGAGAGACTTTTTCATGCAGGAGCTCAAACGACATTAAACTCAGTACGAGAAGAATTTTGGCCGATCTTTGCGAAGAGCCGAGTAAAAAAGGTGATTCGTAATTGCGTGACATGCCGGAAGGCTAACCCTAAGCCTAGCTGGCAGCTGATGGGCGAGCTGCCGTCAGTTCGAGTCAACATCAACAGACCCTTCTTATGTTCAGGAGTGGATTACTGCGGACCATTTCATGTTCGAGATCGGGTCCGGCGGAATAGCAAAAAATATAAAGCATACGTGGCCATATTTGTATGTATGACTACAAAAGCGGTGCATATTGAACTGGTTGAGGATATGACAACGGAAGCCTTCTTAGGTGCTTTAAAAAGATTTACCGCACGAAGAGGTAAAGTTCAAGAGATATACTCTGACAACGGAACGAACTTCGTTGGGGCCGACCGGGCATTGCAGCAGATCCTGGAAGCAGAAGAATTTAAAAACACGGTACAAGAATTTGCAACAAGCGAAAGAATAGAGTGGCATTTTATTCCACCAAGATCGCCGCACCAAGGAGGTCTATGGGAAGCGGCGGTGCGTTCAATGAAGTTACATTTAAAACGAACGCTAGGTGATGTCTCCCTCACAGTAGGAGAAATGTTCACTGTACTAGCTCAGGTGGAAGCTATATTGAATTCGAGGCCGATAACAGCTTTATCCGAAGATCCGAACGACCTAAGAGCGCTGACCCCAGGTCATTTTTTGATTGGGGAAAGCCCTCAAGCTTATCCTGAAAGGAATTTAGAGGAGGTTCCCGCAAATCGTTTATCCAGATGGCAACATGTGGAAAAAATTCGGCAGCAATTATGGAAACGATGGCAAGGCGAATACCTATCAACCTGTCAGCAAAGAAGTAAGTGGAACTCCGAAAGCAGTACCAAGTTTCAGGTAGGACAGTTGGTGATGTTGAAGGAGAGTGAAAGCATGCCGTTGAAATGGACTCTTGCCAGAATTACAGAAGTACATCCAGGGGCGGATAAAATCGTCCGAACGGTTACTGTGCGTACCAGAAAGGGTGTATATAAGAGAGCAATTGTCAACATTTCGCCGATATTTGAGGACTAAACAATGGTAGAATTTGAAAGATTAATGTATTTGTATTTCCGTTTATCTTAATGTAGGTTTTCTTTATTCCTTTATACGTCCTATTTGTGTGTTTGTATCTTTACAAATATTTCTATTTGTCAAGGCGGGCGGCGTGTTTGAGTTCGTGTAAATCTAGTAAGTAGGCTGCGGTAAAATGTCACTAGTGGTATAAGCGTTGACTTTGTTGTTCACGGGTTGGCAGAAGTGTGTTAGGAGCGTGCGTGAGAGAGTAGTATTAGTAGTTGAAAAAGAATATGGCGCCAAAGTAAGACCATGAGCTCGCCTTGTAAATTTCAAGCAAATAAAGAAAGTTTAAACCGCAATAAGGAGACGTCATTTAAGTAACAGCATTTTCCAAGAAACGTCGACAACCAGCGTTCACAGGAGTGAACGCGGCAGTAAAAGAGCAGCAAAAACAATGGCTCTCACGAGTTTATTAATTATAAATATTTGTATGATTTATATATATATATATATAGAATTTTGAGGAATGAGTTTGACTCGCTGGGAAATTTCCATTAAAGAAATATATTTTAATTATGAAAGTACTTTTTTCATTAACAAAGTACGCCATTTATTGACCATTTATGCTCTGATAACTTTAATTTATTTCAGATAATACGTATATCTAAAGGACGTCGAAAAGACATGTTGAAGACATCTTTTAAACATGAATATTATCTGGGATCTTTTTCATAAATTCATATTTAATAATAACAATAGGAAGAAGTAAGGAAACATTAGATTTTCTGCTTGCTGTGTCAGCGCGCAGCAAATTCTAGCTGAATGGAAGACACGAGTGTGCAAATAATTGAGAGAGGGAACGAGTGCGTGTGCAATAAAACGTGCATATAAATACAAAAGGAGTAGAGATAGATAAATACCATTGATAGAGAGACAGAGGTATGCGATAAATGAGAGAGATAATGGGTTGCCGTACGGCGAGGATGGAGGAGGAGAATGACGAGCGCCAAAGAAAGGAGGCGGCCGGATAGAGCAGAGAAAGAGAAGAAACGGGCGGAAGGGGGAAGCGCGGAGGAGAGAAAGAAAAAAAAAAGGAGAACGGGGCCCCGGGTAAGACGGGTAGCCCGATGATTTGTATAAGGCCTCTCGTATTCCATCTCCCGGTCGAGCATCTCCGTCCGTCCGTCCGGCGCGGCGGCGCGCAGGCAGCAGCGTACGGCTCCGCGCCGCCGTACAGGAATGTGGAAGGAGGATGCCGAGGACAGGGATCGTTGGCACACGACGTGGTGGAGGAGGGGGCGAAAAGGTCCGTTCTCTAGCGCGGAGGGGAGAGGACGGCAGAAAATACGCGCTCCGGCGCAGGTTCAAGGGATATATATCGCGGCGAGGTTAAAGCTGCGCGTCACAACAGGGCCTCAACGTCTCTTCTCTCTTTCTTTTTCTCTCTTTCTCTCTCTTTCTCTCTTCCTCTTTTCGTATCCTCTTCTCTCCTCGTATCCTTCGCGCCGTATGTCACATCCTGCTCCGGCGAACCGCGCCGGCCACCGCGAGCAACACCTTCTGCGCCGAGCATCAGCGAAAGCCTTTGATTTCGTTAGAGGAGAAACCTGCTTTCCGCTCCTTCGTTCTTTCTTTTTTTTTTTCATTCCCTTTTTTGCAACGCTTTTTTCTATCCCGCTCCATCGGAGTTGGCCGATCTTAGTTGCAATTACTCTTTGATTCCGATTCGAGAAATCTTTGTATCTCTTTTCCTCCCTTTATTATTTTCTCTTAATTAATCGGTTAAGTTTTTCCCTATTTTTCTCATTCTCTTTTCTCGCCTTCCAATTTTTATTTGTCAAAATTACGTTTCGTTCTTTATAATGGAGAGTCTTGAGTATAAATTCGATAGGCCAGAATTGGCACACGTTTGCAAGATTCCTTGCAAGAGACCTCTTGTCTCTGATTTGGCACGTTTAAAAGTACGCGTTTGATGTAGAACGAAGACCAAATCCGTGGAAGCTAATAAGAGTGCGAGGTAGAAGAGAGCAGCTCAGATCTCCCTTTTCTTCAGCGGGATGATCAAGGCAATCAGAGATGATTACGAGTGTAATTATGGTTATAGCACATCGCCACACCATACTGCAGTGAAAAGAAAAAAGTAACTATTGTTTCTTTCTGGGAAACAGATGGGCCTCATGAGAGGTTTTAGAAGGATTATTGAACTTTTGTTCTTGCGACACACAAGAGCATCCCTTTCTGACTTTTCCGATGCTCTCTACAAAGTACGATGTGCATTTCTTCAGAAACACGATGGTATCTTGCATCAAGAGTTACGTAGGCAGCAAGGCTGTATACACCAGAAACGAATAACGATTGACTATGTAATTCTGTGGACTAAACCGATTTTCAGTATATCATGTGATATTACAAGAAGCTGAGCAAAAACTATCATAAAATAAAATAATAAAATAACGAGAGAACAATATTAATTTATAAAAAAAATATTTTTTAAAATATGCATATAATTCTGTGTTAAGAAAATTAAATCAATCTTAGAGTTTCTAAAACGTCTCTATCTTTGAAGAGTAAAACGTGAATTTGTGTGTGAGGATAGACTCAGGATAGACAAAAGTTTGAAAGAAAAGGGAATAAAACTTGAATCCAGGACTCGATCGAATACAAGGGAGATGAAGAAAAAGGGAGATGTGTTCCCTCTCCGTGACTCTCCGCGAAGAATATCTCCAGAGGAATACGATGGGCCCTATAGTCCCGATGGATTATTACGCGAGGGCCAGGGTTAGCCTTCGGGCAACATTCCCCAGTAATGGCCGGGTTATACCTCGGGTAACACAGGTGCTCTCTTCCCCATGGAAAGAGTGAGCGTATCGAAAGAGGAATACCGGAGCGGCTTAAGTCCATTTTAGACCTATAATTTGCAACAGAATACGGGATAAAATTCTACGTGTAATTTGATATATTATAAAAAGAGAGAGAAAGAGAGAGAGAGAGAGAGAGAGAGAGGTAAGGGGGGATAAAAGTTATATATAAAATTAAAAAACGTCTATAAAAAAATTTTTATATAGAAAGTGAACATTGTATACGTCATTTAAATTTAAATTAATTCGTGATGCGTATTCGAAACTTTAATTATAAAATTTATAATAAATCTTAAGAGCAGAGCTAGATATATGTATAGAAAGTTGAATGAGAAAAGAAAAGAAATGGCTAGAGATTTCGGTGCCGAGTTTGTGTATATAATCGAAGACAAATTTACGCCACACTCATGAGGAACTGTTGTTTTATCGTGAAAGACAGTGTTTTACATTTGCATGCAACAACTTCAACTAGCTCGCCAACAGGACTGGCGCACTAGGAATTGTAGATTGTACAGATTGCGCCTCGAGGGTCTGTACCCCGGTTACGGTTCCCCGATTCAGCATTCGAGGTTTCAAATCGAGTTCCAGTGCGAAAAACATGTCACGTTATCGTGCCATAAGAGCTCAGGCACCATGTAGGCTGGACAGGTTTTGAGGTTCTCTCATTCACTAACGTCTTACCAGCTCTCTTTTTCATTGTTTCACTCGTTTATGGAGTATTCGGCATCGCGCGTTGTCAATCGCGGCAAAGAACGTGCGAAGGAAATGAATCTCCGAATTCCGTAGACACAACAGTTATATCAGAAAAGGTGGAGGTGGAAGCCCGTCTACATCTTGCATATGTGCTCAGTTGTCCTGCGAAATTAAATACGATAAATTGATATTTAATTATTATCTACGTAAATTCAATTTATAAAGCAATAAATAACACGATAATAAAAGTCAATACATCAAGCTAAGAAAAATCATCCTAATACATTATTGAATAATAATTTATTGAATAATATAAAAATATATAAGTATAAACGCGAATAAAAACTTATGTGCTATATAATGTTAAACAAAATTTCGACTTTACACGTTTCGACTTTACAAAGTCCTCTTCAATCGTAATAAAAAAAAAAATATATATATATATATATAACTTAAAACAAGAGTATAATAAATCCGAGAGTATAATTGAACAGTTAAAAATTGATAACATTCGAAAAAACTTTATCGCATATCGTCAGTAAAATTGTGTCATACAGATAAAAAAGTGATAGTCTGTTACCTATTTTAAACAAAATGTCAAATAAACAATAATATGAATTGTATATTTAATTAAAAAGTTTGTGTGTAGAATATTTTTAAAATAAGGGCCTAATGCTCTTCGTATAGTAATGAACTTGCGTCGAAATCAATTATTTTTATCATTTCAGACGGCGAGTACTTGTTTGTAGATCCTGAGAATAAGCTAAGCAAATACGCCCCAAAGAACTGGCGAAACTCTCATACACATGTAAGTAGCTATTTATAATTTTATTATAATTAGAAAAAAAGATGTATGAAGAAAGAACGGAAAGAGACGAATAGAAAGTAGATACCGCAAGAAAGAGAAAAAAATATAGCTTACTGGAAACTTTAATTACAGAACTGATCCGAACAATGATTTTGTAGTACATAAAAAACGACAATTACGATTAAAACAAATTTACTCATTTTCTGACGTTTAAAGGAAACGATAATGTTAAAAGGAAACGACAAATTACAGTACAGCTCGCTGAGATATTTGTGGAATACAAAAATTATATTCCTCATTTACTTCTACGTTCTAACTGAACCGCGCGGAAATTAGTTTCGACTCAAGTTCTCTCCAACCAATGATCGAGCAAAACTGCGGACTCATTCTTTTATAGTGTTCGTTAAGAACTCGTCCTCTTCACGGTTGTCTTAATAATATCTTAGATGATGTAAGTGATACAGTGTTTGCTTCCTTGAGTTGTTCAGACAATTCACACAATTTTCTTTAAGTATCAACGTTATCGTTTTTTTATAATAGAGAAATGATTAAATGTGATTAACAATTTTGTATTCCGGATAGTCATGATATGTAATAATTTGTAATACATAATAATCATTATTATAATGAATATGCTTTTTATCGTTGGTCGAATTGATAATTGTTAAATAAAATAGTATGCTGACATATTGTAATAATACTTATCATTTCCAGGGTTTGGATAGCAGCGGAAGTCCTATATTTGTCCTATATTTTCGAGTTCGTTTCTACGTCGATACTCCATTACTCTTAAGGTAACGAATATTTTATCCTATAAATAAACTACTTACCTTTTTATAGATAGATTTTTATAATGTAATAATTTTATGTTTACGTAATCGGTCAGCGCGCGCGCGCACACACACACACAGAGAGAGAGAGAGAGAGAGCTTTTTTGAATATTTATCTCGATTTGTTTGAATTTATTTATTTTATTTATTTTATTTAAACAACATAATGTTATACGAAACATTATCTTCATTGATTATTCATTCAGAAAAAGACTTTATTGGAAAAAGTATTGTTTTATTATATGAAAGTATTATTAATTATTAATTATATTTGCTTCTTTAAATAAACAGTTTTGTTTGAATACTCCAAAGAATGTATTTCTTTATTTTTAATAAATTTTATTAAATCTTATCTTTCTTTTTGTGTAGGCATATTTGATCTCCGATTCGATTCTCGATCGCGGAATTAATCGTAATGAATAATAAGCCATATTACATTTGAAACGGCGGCATTGCAAAATGTAAAATGCGTTCGGCTATTTGTTCTTTTTTGGACAGTCTGAAAGACGCCGTCGGTGTCGTGCGATTAAAAGGCTCTGTCGTCGGGAGAGGAAGAGAGACGCGAAAAAAGGAAATGAGGGACGCGCGCGCGGAAAAAGTGAGACGCAAAATTACCTGCAGGTATCGGGGGTACGAAAAAGATTTTATTTCGCGGAACGAAGTCCGGATTCTCGTCCGGTAGCCGCGTAGTGCTACCTATTCTGGTAATTATAAAGTAATTATACGGAGCGCATGATAGATAGACGGTGCGCCTAAAACGAATACGGCACTCCTTGGAGCGCACCTCGGTAATTATACCGATTCGCAGTGGTCCTTTTTATCTCGGGACACACGAGACCCCTGTGATTTACATTGAATTTGACGATTCACCACACGTTTGCCCCGAAGGTTTAATTTTTGCGCTACGAGCCTCGACCGTGGCGCGCGGCGCTCTATCTCTCTCGCCGAGGCTTCCGATTTCAGTTAAGAGGTGTACCACCCATCAGTTTGGATCACTTCTTGAATTGAATTGTGAATCGAAGAAGTTATAAGTTACACTTACGTAATGTCAATTATATCTTGACAAATTACATGATTTAGATCCAGTCGCACAACTTAGTTCAATCAGAGTTTAATTAACTTTGTCTAATAGGAGGATTTGTTTTATTTAAAACAAATTTATCTATTGGACATGGTTAGTTAAAAATATAAGTCAGTCCTGAGTAATTCTGATAGCAAGTATTAATTTCTATCTCTCTGTTTTTGAATAGTTAATTGTTGAAAGCGTTTTTTTTTTATTTGTCTCTCTTTAATCGTTTAATACATTTTTAATGTTTGCGTTACTGTTTCAGCGATGAGACGTCACGGCACCACTATTATCTGCAACTGCGCGACAATGTCGTCAGGCATGGCGGCGGGGTGGAGAGCCTCCATCCTCACCATCCCCTTCACGAACCTTCTATCGTCACGCCGCTGTTGGTGCTCGCTGGGCTTGCCCTTCAAGCCGATCTTGGTGACTATTCCGAGGAACGTCACAGACCGCATGCAGGATCAATCGGCTATTGCAAATCCACGGATTACCTTCCCCCCCATGTAAGCTAGAGATTTCCAGTTCTCGAGATTTCTAATTTTCTTTGATTATAAAAACCGAATTATATGTATATATTATATATATTTGTGCAAATCAAAATACTGTAGCAAGAAAGTTCTCGACAAATTAAATATAACATAGCTGTTTGTAAATTATATTTTAAGCAATAATTTTTAAGATACAAAAGTTTATAAAACATGTTAATCACAACATATTTAGACAGTCCGCAGTTATGATACCATCGTAGTGACCACGTAATAAATGACCGTCTAAACGTGTCTCTGATAGATCAATTTGAATTTCTTATATTTTAAAAGTTACTCCTTGAAGTAAAAAAATTTACAAGTAACTATTAAATTTTCGAGAACATTTCGTGGTATAGTATTTTGATCTGCGAATTTTGAAATACTCTGTAAAACATGAAATATATTGCATTAATTTTGTTTTACATTTAATATATGTAAAAGTAATATAATTTTATATATGTAAAAGAATTGATCGATGACTATATTCTTCACATAAACATATCTACAATACATCTGTAACGTGTGTTATACTTCTTTTTAAATTTAACTATGTGTTAAATATGTTCCTTGTAATTGTACCTTGGATTACGACCTTTCGGTTAAACGTGTCTCTTGAATGCTTTAAGATGTGCCTCGAGTCGAACGTGCTTGCCGTACTTGCAACCCAGCATCGAGAGTACAGTGGACTTTCCAGAGAGGAGGCAGAGTTGCAATATATCCGGGAGGCGGTGCTGTTGGAGGCGCCGCTCAACGCTCACCTGTATCGGCTGCGCCGGAGTAAGAACGAGGCGGGACCGGGGCGCATACTCCTGGCAATTTGCGCTCGCGGAGTGCGAATCTACGCTGAGGAGGAGACACCCCGCGTTTTCGCTTGGAACAATATCGGCAAGCTCTCTTTCGACGTAAGCGTTTAAAAGAAAAATTATTATCGCCAAAACTTTCTTCTGCTGATTCGCTATTGAACTGTGACTCTATAAAAGCTCTAAAGTCAGCATCTATTCTTTTCTTATGTTGTACATATTAAGAAATAAATTGATTTTTTTTTGCATTACTATTTGTCTGATAGTACAAATTAACACAGTATTTGTCTGATAATACAAATTAACACAGTATTTCATCGAAGACTATTTAAGCGCATTTCAATATTAACAAAGAATGTTTTGTATTTTTTGTGCAGCGCAAAAAGTTCGAAATCCGAGCGGTCGATCAGCCCGAAAAACTTACCCTTTACAGCGGATGCGATGACAAGAGCAAACTTCTGTTGGGACTTTGCCGTGACACCCATCAGTTCTCTATGGCTATAGCGCCTAGAGTAAATGAAGCTATGAAACGAGAGGAAGAAGGTGAACTTGCTTTGTATTTTTATTCGCTGTTAATTGTGCATGTTGAACGATTAATTATTTAATCGCTCAATGTCATCAATTTTGTGTTCTTTGTTAACTCATGGATTATTTAAAGTATTGTAAGATAATATTCTCTTATCTTTCAACTTCATCTTTTCCTTTTCCTCCGCCATGTCATGACTTATGTTCATAACATATATTTTCTTTTTCCTCTCTTAATCTTTATCATTATCTTATTCTTTTTCCTAATTCCTTCCTTAAGGCCGTTATGAAAAAATAAACACATCTTCGAAAATGATGAATTATAATAATAAAATAGATTAAATGCGGTTTGTGTAGAGCGGAAAGTCTTGAGGGATTGTTACATGTACCCCACACGATGTAAGTTGAGTTTAACGGCGCGCGGTGCGCGCGGTGATCAGCGAATTTCTGTCATCTCGAGTACATCCTCGAACACAACATCCGGTATTGTCAGCGATCGGGTGCATAGTGAGGATGAGCCTGATACCGCACCAGCCTCGACCGAGTGTTTGCCACGTCTTACCGAGACGGTGCCTTATTCAGACGGCCAGAGTAAAGTTTTAAATGGCACGAACGGGGATACGGACAATCACTCTATGCCACCTTCTTCCGTTTCTATTATTGACGGTAAGCTTAGTCAATAATAGAAACTTTGTTGTATTAATGTAGAGTCAAATGTTTCATCTCCCTCTCGTATTATAATCTTCCCCATTTGAATAGAAGGAACACATGCTAATATTTCTTATCGACTGTTTTCACCGTGAAATGTCGTCTAATATAATGATGGAATAATTTTCAGAGATTGACAGTTCTGACGCTACTTCTACGTCGGTGGTGTTACGCCTTGCATCGAGTGCTGCTACCGCTGCTGAGGGTTCGCAGTGCAGCAGCAGTTGCAGCACAGTGGTTGTCGTTAATACATCCGCGGGCGGTACGTCGCGGATGCGCCGCACCTCAGCGACTTCCAGCTTGGAGCTGGGCTACTCGCATACAGCGCAAAATTCGGCGATTTCCTCGGAGACAGCTAGCTTTCCAGGCGTTATTTATGATAGGTGTAAGAAGACAGGTAAATACACAGGTGAGCGAAAAGGAGAAATAGCTACAGTTTAGAAAAATTGACTTTGTCGACACGGTCGGAGTACTATAGAACCTTTTTAGAATTACTTGGGCCAAATCCCTCTGTGTTCTGCTGCACACATCCCCTCGATTTTCATTGCCATTGTAATAGTACGTGCATAGAATACAAATGCCGGTACCCTACTGTTTTCTTTTTTGTCTGTCTTCTCAAAGTAAGCATGGTCACGTAGTGTAACCGTAAATCTTTAAATAATCTTTCTCAGGTACTGATATTGCAAGCGAGACCAGCGGCGTGTACACTCTGAGAAGCAGTGAGATTCAAGACGAGAGAATTGGAGGCGATATGTATTCTCCTACAGGCGATACCAACGAGTCCTCGGCGGCAAGTGACGTTTGTGCCTTAAGTTCCGTTCAATCCACCACCGATGAAGCGTCCATCACGTCCGGTTTCTACACTATTCATAGTGGATTACGATCCGAAAGTAGCGACGTTTATACGGAGGATGTCGGCGTGGAAGATCAAGAGCCGATATATAGTCTTTGCAAGGGCGACGACGATGACAGGGACTCCCTGTCGAACCGACAGCTCGAGGATTCGCGTTCGCGTAGCAACAGCATACTCAGTGTGAGCAGCTTTCGAGGGGACGGGAGCGACCCATCCAGCGCAAGGCCGTTGTTGTCGGCTGATGAGTTATCGGATCTCATAGTCGGTAGGTATCCTCCGCGCAAGACTATCGGCAACTCGATGGACTCGGACTGTGACTACGTGACGATGCCACCGCCGCCACCTCCGCCACCGCCGCCAAGGACGGACAGCGATCGACAATTACCGCCGCCACCACCATATCCAATACAGAATATCGATTACGCGACAATCAATGCTTCAAAGAGGTCCAATATACCGGAACCTCAGTCTCGGGAACGTCAGCCACCACCGCCTCCACCGCCGTACAACTCAAGCTGCAGCGACTTTGTCCCGTTGCCGCCCAGACGAACCGATCCACCGCCGCCGCCGCCTCCGTACACGTCATCGCGTGAGAGGATTCAAATACCACCGCCCACCCCGCCACGAAACGACGCGGTGACTCCGCGAGAACCGCCACCACCACCGCCGCCTTATCCAACCGATATATCGACAGCAATCGGCACCATTCCAAGAGCCACGAAAACTACTAACGACGTTGCCGGGAATGTCGCGCCGAAACCACCGCCTAGAATCCAACCTCCTACTTATCCAGGCGATAAAATGAAACCTACCCCCGTACATGCCCCAGTTGCCGCTCTTGTCGTAGGCCCGAACAATTACCTAGATGTACATGCTTCCCGAGCCGGTCCGGTACTTCTACCATATCTGACTACACCACCGCCGCCGCCTCCTTTGCCTCCGCCGCCGATAGTACACCCGCGACAACCGCCACCGCCGCCACCGCCACCACCGCCATCGTCATCATCGCAACAACCAGCATCAAGTTTGGCGACTGTCTATACAAGTCAGGTTTCTCGATCACAAATAGAGCAGTACCAGCAACAACTCTACTCCGACGTTGACTATGTTATGTTTCCACTCAAAGATCCTGCGGTGTCAAAGCAAGAGTACATCGACGCTAAACAGGGCTCCCTTCTGGCGGCGATGGCGGCTTATCCACCGCCGCCGTATCCGTCCTTTAACAACAAGTCCTCGGTGATATATCGAAGCACACCTTATCTTCCTGGTTCCTCTTTTTCCTCGCAATCCAAATATGCATCCAATCAGAACCTAAGCTCCAGCGATACCGGTAGTTCTAGCGGAAATTACCTTCAGGGCAATCTGAACAGCCACTATGCCGCCAGCACTAGTTCGCTGTACAGTGGTGCAACCTGTTCGTCAACGGGTAGCCACAGTCTCAGGAGAGAGCCGCCCGTGCCAGCTCATCCGCTGGATGCGTTTTCGCGGACTAGAAGTGATGAGAACATCCTAAAATGCTTGGATACCTTGATCGCAAGCAAGATGCAATCTCTACCGCAGTCCAAGCATCGCAGGCTACCGCCACCGCCACCACCACCGCCCTACGAAATACAGGTAATATAAGAAAAAATGCCAAATCTCTTATTTAATTTATACTATGCGTAAAAGTTATTAAAAATTCAGAGGAGGGAGCACTTGGGACTATTTCAATTTATGTTTAATGACAACGCATACTATTTGTTTCAGAATCTTGAAAAAAATCAGCCGTTACCATCATCTTCTTCAGCAGCAGTTTCCTTGTTAACTGCTACAACCAACAAATTTAAGAAACTCAGCAACGGTGTTGAAGAGAATGATGAAGGGAAGGGCGATGATATGTTAGACATTCGAACGCTTCGCGAGAAAAGTCGTAACTTGGACTTACCGTTAATTTCCGCATTATGCAACGATCAATACCTGTTGAAGCAGACGAAGGCCTTTGTCTTACCGAAGCATCCCAGCGAGATAACTTCCACCACCGCGTCCACGAAGAGCGGTACACGCAGCAGTAACGGTGCGACGTCCAGCAGGAACAAATATCCGGTGAGCGGACTATCAACGACACAAATTCAGAAACCACTTAGAAAATCTTCGACAAGCACTCACAAGCATCCCTCCGAGACAAAGAGCAGTGCCCACAAGGTCAACACCTCCTCCGCAGGAGTTTCAACTACTAAGAAGGACTTTACAAGGGCATCTCACTCGTAACGCTTGTGTAGACATTCTCTTCTCATTCATAGACTTTTATAGCTCAGGATGAAAGTACATTCCATAGTCTCATAATCATCATCGCACGTGTTATGTCGATTTAATGTAATTTATGCGACGTAGAGAGAGAGAGAGAGAGAGAGAGAGAGAGAGAGAGAGAGAGAGAGAGAGAGAGAGAGAGAGAGAGAGGAGAGAGAGAGAGAGAGAGAGAGAGAACTATACAACGTAAATCGTTCCCGCAGACCGTGCTTCTTTGATTCAGGGTGCCATCTTGTTTGTTTCTTCTTTCTTTTCTTTTATCTAATATGTAGAAGCTCCAACTAGATGATCATTTGTTCCATAATATTAGATTGACATATTTGATTGATATTAGACACTAAACCGTTATTGTCTCTTGCTCAATTATTATGTTGCGACGAAAATTTCATTCATAAGCCCCGATAAAGGCGGCGCTAGTCCCGCTCGTTGTTAGGATAAATCATAAAGTTATTGGCCATTGCAAACATGGTAATCATAATGTGATAATCTTCAGAGAATTAGATAATTGTATTTATATATATTACGCTACTTATTTTACATTATTAGAAATAATTTAGGAATTAATATTTTTAGGCGTTAATATCATCTAATTATGATGATATAGAAAATTCAAGCAGTGGAACATCTTGGTAGTACCAGCAATACACACTGAGTTATAATTAACTATTTTAATCACTACGTTTCCTTCAATTTACAGAGCTACTCAAGCGATAATCTTTTATTTATTTCGAGTATATAGAATTAAATTATAATAAGATTAAAGTAGAAGAAGGTCAATTGATACTGGCATATCCCATTTTGTTTTTGGATTAAGATTTTTTAAACAAAAGCTAAAAATAAAATTTGGAAAACAAATGTAACCCAAAAAGTATTTTCTTTTAGATGATACAGCAGTTTTTATAATATTGTTTTATATTTACACAAATTCCTTGTGCTGTTCCACAATACGTAACATGTAGTGCAATTATATACAAAATTAGATTAAATTAAATTCGGTTTTAGTTGATTTTATATAAAAAAAAAGTTATGAATGTATAAAACTGGGTTTCTATTTTTTTAATTAAGCAAATCATGTTTTTATTAATATTAATATAGTCCAATGCTTACTTTCTAAAAAATAAGGGGGTACCGCTTTGGAAGATTTATGCTATGCTAGTATTGACACGATCTTCGTCTACAATTATGTACTTGTATATTGTTTTCGACGCGATGTTTACTGGAAATTCTATGAATATTAGGTGGCCAATAATGATATAGTTTACCCTACTCTAGTTTATCCCGTATCGTAAAGAAAGAAAAATGACTTCCTTAATATATATAATTGCAGAATATACATATATATTTCGGATGAAAACTTTTATGTGATTATTGTAATTAGAAAAATAGTAACTATTCTAGAATTTTTCGAGTAATATTTATTACCAAGCAATTTTTCGTGTTCTTTAATATTTCAACTAGTGCTTATTCCATAGTGCACTATTATTATCAGAGCGTTTTATTAATGCACGTATAGTGCAGTTAGTGTAGCTGATTTTTTTTGTACTTTTGTAATTGGCGTAGTTTATAAAGCTACGATATAAATTTACCGATATGATGAAGAAATTGATTGTTATATTAATGAAATATTCTAAGTGCAATGCAGGGTGCGTATAATATATTTTTTAACGTTTTACTTTTCTAAAATATTTCTAATATTTATGCAAATTTAAAAAATATCTTTAAAAAAAGATTTATTGTTTTGAAAGTATCTCGAAATAATAAATTTATTTCGTTTTTTATATTATTTGCAATATTATAAATTTAATATAAAATTAATTTTATTTTCGATCTTGTAAGAGATCGAACTTCTATAATCTATAAATAAAAGAGAAAGCAACAATTTAATAAAAGGACAACAATTTAGTCGTAAAAGTAGCTTAGCTATTAATTGTCATTAGATCTTAATATTATATTACAAAATTTCGCATTTGTACATAATATTGCGTAACATAATACTGCGTGATTTTATGTGTAGACAAAAACCTCGTATGTATGTATCTCACGCGCCATCTCACTTATAAATAAATAAATTCTTTTGTAATAAAATATAATTTGTAATAATATAAATAAAGCGTAAATTGAATTGTTGTATTTTATACTTATTGAATATTTACTTTACTCAATATTGAAATATGTGAGAGAAATTTAACTTTGCATATAATTATTTTATTTCCATTGTCACTTAGTACAATTTTTTGTATTATACTTTTTGTTGAAATGTAAACAATGTAAGAGATTGTGTACAAAATATTTTTTAAATTTTAATTCATCAAAAATGTATATTAATATGATATTTTTAATGAACATTGCCATTTTTTTGTAGGAAAGTTTTTAATACATTATTGCATTAATAATTCCGAATAAATAGATGATATCGTCAAGCTTTCTTGGAACAATCTACAATCTTACTTCAGTCGAAAATGCCAATAAAGAAGTGAAAGTAGAGAGGAGAAGAGAATAACCAATGAAATAACATCTTAGTGACGCAACATGGTGATCACATGCTCAGATGCGATTCGCTCAGACAGTTACTGAAACAATAGTTTGTTTAAACTGTAGTACGTGTAACCTTCACGCGGATTTAATTACGATTTATCATGGAGTGTGGGGCAGTCGATCGCCTTTTCCCTTCGTGAAAGCTTTCGACGTCGCGAAGTGACGGTATTTTATTCTCAAGTGTATTCGACTAAGATTTTAATCGTTTTCTGCAGTTGTGTGAATTGTACCACTTCAACGAGAAATTCACGTTTATTAAAATAGCACATTCTTTCTGGGTACGCTGCATACTTAAGAATTTCATATGCATGGTAAGTCCAAATAACATATGATACATTGTATTATATAAGATAATATAAAACTCTTAAAACTGAATGCAATATTTACTTTAAAAAATTGTAATTCAATAAGATCTATTGTTTAAAAAAAAAATCGTGTATTTAGCATTTTTAACAAAATGCGTGAGGCAAATATTGCGTGTACAGTACTGGCCAAAAGTACGTTATATTATTATATCTCATATATATTATATATATCTTTAGGTTTTTTAGCATAACTTTCATTTAAGTAAATATATTCAACATTTTACAATAAATACCTAGTATTACATTTCGTATATGATGTGTTATGAGGTTTGACAAAATATTTATTGTAAAATATATTATTAAATCCATTTGTTTTACTTAAATGAAAGTTATACAAAACCTAAAAATAATATACTTTTGGCCGGTATTATATGTGTGTAATTATTATCTATGATATTTATACTTACTATTCAAATTTGATTAAAAGATGAGCAAAAATGTTCCATTAAATGTCATCATTTTTCTTATCCTGAAAAATTTATATTATATATATATATACATATGTAAAAGTGAGAAATAAAAATCTATTTTTCCATTATTAATTTGTTAAGTAATAAATAAATTCTAAAATCTAAAAATAAAAAATTTATTTAACAGAGATCTTTAAACAAAATTGGTAAAAGTTTAATGGTTTTTAGTTCTAATTGAAGCATGAAACGAAAAGAAAGATTTTGATAAACAGTAGTTTTTCATAATTGTCTTGTGATCTTAATAACTGTTCTTGCGTGCATATGCGAGGACTCATCGCGGTAATCGTATGTATCACGCGTATCATATGCCGCATTTCATGCCTGCAATTACAAAGTTCGATGTCTATGTATATATATTATTAATAAACGGGAATCGACATCTGGCTGTGGTAAATATGAAAGACTGTAATACAGCCAGCGAGTTTGAATGTTAATATTTCTTTTACATTTCATTATTTCAAGTTTACGGTTCACAGAAATATTTTCATCAGTATATGATATAAATACTATAGATCTTTTTTGTATAATTCGTCTATTTAGACGAAAACAATAATCCTATTTATATATAATTGAATCTTTTTACAAGAATTTGATAATCTTAAATTTCAGCAATACTCACGTTATATTTTTTGTTTTAATATTATATTAATTATTTAAAGAATCTTATTTGTTTAATATTTCGAAAATATAGATACTCTTTAAACAAGAATGTTATTTTTTCTGTGCAGTGCGTTTACAAATACTTTATTTCTCTATCGAATTTATTTATATGAATACACGTAATTTTCCTACGTACGTCGAGATTAAGTTACATAAAAGTGTGAACGCATGACTCACCATTTCCGAGGATAATTGTAATGGAAGTTAAATAATTTGACAAAAGTTAAACAATGAAAGAGCTGTCTACGGTCGCTGTCAATTAGTTTGATAAAGATCTTTGATATTATGTAGCATTATAAAATGCTTTCATCTCCTCACCGGCTTTATAATTCGTTCTCTCAAAGTTCCCGTTCTATGATCTCACCAAATCGTTTGTTATATAAGCAGGATACTTACACAAGTATCTAAGAATGCCGTCTGAGAATTCCTTTGTCAAAGTTACGATCATGTGTTCAACATCATCAACAAATAAAGATCCAGATATTTTAAGTATTTCAGAATCACATGGAGACTGAAGTAAAATTAATCGAGACGAGAAATCACGGTTGAGTCAAAAACTTTATGTTGATATTAGGCAAACCTCGATATATGTCAACACCTTAAGCACACGGTTTAAATAAAAAAAAAAAAGACTTAAAAACCTCTGTAATATCAAACATGTAAAATGATACATTTTATAATTTTTTATAGCGTATTGCAATATTAATAAGAATCTACAACTTACTTGCACATCGCTTGCACTCTATACGCTGTTCTTTCCTCGAAAGCTCGCATGAAACTACACCAAATATACAAATGCGGGAGCGCAAGTAATCTCTGTTAATACCTTATAGCTGTCTATAGAATGCAGGACTAGGCAATTGCGCAAAAAAATTATGAATTGCATATAAGCGTGTTACTTGAGCCACCTGTGCTTTAATCCAATGTAAAATTAGTTATCTTTTATAATTGGTTCTTAACATCAAAAGTAGATCTGTACTGAGAAAAAAATGTTAATTTGCCTGAATTTTTCAACTTGATTAAATTTCTTTAGTTCAAATATTTAACTTAAATACATAAAATGCTTGAACTTTAATTTAAATATTTATATATTTGACTAAAATATATAAATACTTAAATTAAAAAAGAAATTTAAGCAAGTTGAAAAATTTAACAACTATTTTTTTCAGTGTGTATGATTTCGGTATACACGTAGATCTATACGTACGTAACTACAAATACAAATTGTTGCCAATTGGTTCTAGGAACGATCGTGCGTGCAACTTTATGAATTTCCGAAGATATTGAGTGATGTAACTCTGGTTGAAAAATTAGACATTAACTTTCTTATGTGTCTTCAATCGAATTTTTATTTTAATTTAAATAATTTATTTGCTATATGAGTTTTGTTTGATTTTTCTATTACGATTTTTGAAAGAAAATCAATTATCAATACTCAATGATCGATAAGCGATTATTGATAAAAGCTGTGCTGTTGCACACACAATCATTCTTTCGTGTAACACAGAACATTTCAGTAATATTGCAATAAGTTGAATTTGTAATTATATACATTGCTCGATGATTGATAATCGATTATACATATGTTGCAATACAAAAGATGCATATTTTATGTGTACTTCTTTATCTGTCTATCTAACATACAGATTCGTATATATGAATCATATATAAATTTTCCCATAATTATTCATAATAGAGTACGCAACATCGACAAGTATGCCAAGGAAGTTTTGATAACCTGCATCAATGTATACTATTATATAATATTACACAGAATTTTATTTAAAAAAAAAATTACTGATTAAAAATTTCCGGAAAAGATTAATCGAAGAGATAATTTTCAAATTGTTTTAAATTCATTTATTTAAAAATAAGAATGTATTGGAAAATAATAAGGAATTCTGTAAAATAAATATAACCCTTACTTCTTTGAAGTGAGGATTAAACAATTTAAACTTAAGCTTCTCGACTGTAATTCAACGATCTCAAATCTAATATAGATTTGATATCGATTTAATATTGATATGATATCAATTTTTTAATTATTTTTTGATTTACAATTTGAATGTAAACTTCTTAACTGTAATCCAACGATCTCAAATCTAATATTGATTTGATATTGATTTAATATTGATATGATATCAATTTTTTAATTATTTTTTGATTTACAATTTGAATGTAAACTTCTTAACTGTAATCTATGATCTCAAATCTTATATCAATTTGATATTGATTTAGTATTGATTTATTATCGATTACTTATTATTTTTAGAAAAAAATATTTCAACACACTTACGTCTGTAAAACTGTTTAAAGAAAATATATAAAATCGTCCAGCAGTTAAGTAGAGCATAATTTGACCGCGAAGCATACATATTAGCAGACACTTCTTGCAAATGAGCGGCATTTCGTACCAGCTGCATTCATAGTATGCATTCTGTATGTTTATACACTAAATACGAAACAATCCGATTAGTAAGCATAATAATGTTAAAATAAGTTTCTTCTTCTATTTGATATTATTGTCTCTTCTTAATGATACCTGTTGAGTTAGTTGGTCACCAATCAAGCAATATCCGAAGAGCATGAGAAGCGCAGTAAGGGCGAAAAAAATAAAAGTGCAGCAGGTTGCTAATTCTGCCACTTCCAAATTCTAAAAAAAAAAAGTGTCAGTTGTAAGAATACATATATATGTTCCATAAGTTTCAATTATACATATATATTTGGTGATATTATCTAAACAATTTAAAACTGATTTTAAATTTCAAAACAATATTTAATAGTGTGACATACCATTATGACGTAATACAACGAGATAGCCAATACAATACTATTGCCGACGAGTTCACTCAAAAGAATAAAATTGAAAATGTCGTCGACGGATTTTGCCATCCTTTAGCCATTATGTTCCGACAGCATTATACCAAAGGAATAAAGAATTAAGGAAAGAGATCTGCTTTGCGTTATTATACATACGATATTGCAAATATACTTACCATATTATCTTGACATGCATTTGAACAAAGCTACGAATTCTGTCTATTATCATGGTCTGCGAGTATTCACCAACGTGTCTGATGCGATATGACAAAATGGACATTTCGCCACAAATGTGGAATACTAAGACAATCAACAGGCCAACCGCTGCCATGTGACAAATAGACGTGTATATCGGCGGCATTAGATACAGGTACGTCAGCACGTATGTACGAGTATTACTGATTTCGAAAAATGTATGGACTCGGAAAGGTAATGTAAACGACTCCGAACTGTTACGATGTAATGCTGGAAGAAGGATGAAATAACAAAGAAATAAAGTTATTAAAGAGAGAAAAGAATTTTATTTCGATTAAAAATACATTGGTAATAAAGTATTGAAAAAATGCAAAACAATCTACATTTACAAATTTCGACAAGTTCTTTAATAAATATTGTTAAAGTAATGAAGCGATTTGAATATCTATATCGCAGATACAACATAGTCTGTAATAATATATTTAATAACGCATTGCAACAATACATTTATAACGAGTACATTAAGAAAAAGTTTAATAAATACATACCTTTAGTGGTTACGAGATATATAAGTGGTCTAAGGTACATTAATAAGACTGTGGAGAACATACTGACGGTTGAACCATATATAAATATCTTGGATATATAATTGTAATTGTAGTAAAGCCTTTCTTCCTCAGAATTTTCAAATTTGTGCTCCACCATATCCCTCTTTATTACGCCGATTAAAAGCTTCAGCAGATTGCTGCACTTTATCAGGAACATTACCGGGAACGTTATGGAATAAACCACTGTTTCCACGAGATTCATCACCATCAGTTCCAAATTACCAAAAACATCGTACAAGTCGGTATACGCCATGACGAGATGAAGCGAATAATATGACATATAAATAACGAAACGGGCATACGTCCGCTGTAACGGCCATATTCCTCCGATGGAAAAGATCCGTTCTAAGTGAACAAATAAGTTTTCAACATTGCCGACTTTGTTCTGTAATTTTTTAACAGAAGTCGTTGAAAGTGATGTAAATTGTGCTATTTACAGGATAGTACATTATCTTAATATAATTAAATTACGATACAACGAATATCAAATGCAGAGAAGCCGTTCTTCTCTCTGCGGCGAAATCTTCGCGGTAGAATAATAACTTCTTACTTTCATAGTAAATCGAGCTGCTTTTCATCAAGCGATCTACAATGTTCTGTGATTTGTTTCGTTACAGGACGTGCACGAAACGTATAATATCCGAATTAGAACTTATGTTATAATTTCGCTATTTCAAATTCTATACTTTGATATGCAACATAATAGCCTAATAGATCTGCTATTAAGTTGTTCGCGCACAATTTTTTCTGGCGTAACTAATTATCTTACCGTCTCACATGGAGAGCCGCTCCTTTGCGACTCTTCTTCATATCGAAGCGTCTTCTATTCCTATACATTTGATACAGCGTAGAAAAATTGTCGCGATCACGGTAAAAGTCATTAAACCTTTTAATAATTCCTTTAAATGCCTAATAACATTATTAAAGTAATCGCGTTTGCGTGCCGCGCATAATTAAACGTATCTGTCGTATTGCAACTGATTTACAACGAAACAGTAGCATTAATGTAGGATTGTAAACGCAATTCTACAGTAATATCTATCTGCTGAACGATAGAACGTATGTACCATTGAGTCTCTCTAAAAAATACATATATATATATATATAATAAGTAAAAATATATAAATAAGAAGTAAAGAAATTTACTAAAAGAGATACACTGTAATAAATTTGGACATATGAATATTATTATAATATGACAAAAATATTATCGAAGTCACTACACCGAGCACCGACGCTTGCAAGATATTTTCGACAGGTGAGTATATTTGTATTATAGTAATTCTACTAAATGTAGAAGCTTCATGATGATCAAATGGGTTTGAGTAGTCTATTGGAAACGAACTTCTTCCTTGAATCTTGAGTGGAAGCTTTGATCGAAATTTTGATGGAATTTGTGGAATTAATTACGAGGAGCCGCATATCATAGACGATGTTCTTCATGTCTTCCATGAAGTTGGGGCGAACAACAAGCGACATCACGGTGAAGCGATTAGAGGGTCTGTCAGATAAAATCGGATAGATTCGTTCTTCATTGCGTCCGTGGACAAGAGAAAGGGATAAACTTGAGCGATGGCCAGCGCGCGCGCGCACGTGCCAGAATCAAACCTGGCTCGAGCAACCAGCACGATACAAGATACATGCATGCAATACCTGCCAGACGAGCCCCTCTCCGTGGACTCGCGCGTCAGCAGACATCTCGCCGACCCAAGTGGATCTCCGCAGCTATCTAAAGGTAAGAGTCGCACGGCCCAATAAAGTATTCATACTGCGGTGGACAAGAATTTTGGTTACAGTCTTTCCATTCGGCGAACTTCGAGTAACTAAATTATTGACACTTTTTCTAATCGCTTTACTTTTAACGACCTAACAGTTGATCGATTTGTTGATCTAGCAGCTAGCTATTTAATTTTTATGAGACGATAACCTTTGAACGCGTCCAACTAAAATATGTAGTAGCGGTAGTAATAATAGTATTAGAAATGTACCAGACATAGATTGAGATTATATAAGACAACATTAAATCAAGCGACACCTCTTTTGAACGCAAGTCCATTAAAGCATACTAATCGTGCAATTCATATGGAATTTTTTTTCTTCCTAGTAAACACGTAACAGTAACGTGTACGGAACTATGTATGACATGCAAATAGTATCTTAAATAATTACAAATGTAATCTTTTATGTATTAAATTGTTTAAAAATAATTATCTCTTTTACGTAACGTATATTACATAAAAACAATTTATCACAAAGACAATTTTTAGACGATAATAACGCTCCTCTCTCTCTCTCTCTTTATTATTAATTGTACATTTATTTCTATTTGAGTCAATTAAATTATATCTTTGCACACGCTCTAAAAAATTATTGCTCTTCAATGTCGTTATAAAAAGGAGCGTAATACTGATAGGTATCCCATGGCAGTTTTCAAAACCTGTTAAAACAACTTATTTCTGAGCCGTGCTTTCGCATTCTTATTATCACCGACGATATTTCAGATGATTAAAGTTAGAGGTAAAGTTTCATTTAGAAAATTTATATTTAAAAAATGTATATTTTACTTTATATTTTAAAAACTTTGCAAATGCGCGCGTAAAACATTGGCTTACGTCGGTCAAAGTACTGAGGCAAATGTTGGTAAATTTCCCGGCTGTCAGGCAGAGCGGTTTTTGCGATCTCGCCATGCATAATATTATCATTCGTGCATTACTCTTTGACATATTGTACCATTGGCAATCATAAAATGCTTCGCACACTTTTGCACTCTGTGAAAAATAAAAAAAAGTTTGTAATCATTATAAAGAAGCAAGCAAGATTACTGAATGTATAGGTATTTAAGCATACGTTTCATTATTCATTTGCATGCATATACCATTGAAATGAAAACATCTGGAATGAGCGCGCTATTGTTTAGAAAGACAGAGAGAGATACACGGAATGTGGGAACACCGATTCCACACTATGTACCTTTTTCTTTATGAATAATAGCGCGCTTATTTCAGATGTTTTTATTTCAATGGTATATACATATAAATTAAATATGATTATATATTTTAATTCATATCTTTCTTCAATCGTTACCTCTGTCAAAAGGCTTTCACCAACGGTGCAGTGAGCGTAAAGTATAAGCAGGACTAAGAATTGAAATATTAAAAATGTAATAAGCACTCCTCTCTCGCCCTTAGCAAAATTCTGCGCACATAAAATTGGAAATTAAAATAATTAATTCGTAATTTTCATTTTGGTTTAATTTATTATTTATCTTTTTTTAGTTTTAAGAATTAGAAAAAGATGGAAATTAATCTACATTGATAAAAATGGGTATAATGACATCAAAGAATTTTTCATTAAAATAAAAATTGCGTATTAAAGACACTTTTTAGAGATAAATGTTATTTTTGTGTGATCATTATTACAATATTCTCGACTCACCGTTAAAATTTGATAACCGAGGATGCATACAAGAGAAGTAGCTCCTAAAAGATGGACCAACAACGTCATACTAAATATTTGTCTTATTGTCGTTCCCATCCTGAAAAGGATCGAATCATAGTAAATGCGATTTATTTGAGTGAAAAGTGCTAATAACATGCTAATAACATTTACTTCGTAAGTAAGGAGCTGGGCTGCTATTCCGTGCACGGTTACCGATAGTTGTCGGTTCGATAAGTGTTGTTGCACATATATTTTCATATATTAAAATACGTGAACAACGACGCTTATCAAACCGATAACTATCGATAACCGTGTACGGAATAGCAGCCCTAGAAAAGTGAAGGATTCTTTTTATAAAAATGTAATACTGGGCAGTATTAAATTTGCCAGTGATTATTACTTAATTCAAGTAGTAAAAGAATCAATACTTTTAATACTTAAAGTAAGAATTAATTACTGGCCAATTTAATACTGTCCAGTATTACATTGTTATAAGGGTCGTTCAATAAAGCCTTTTATTTTTGACAAAAGATTTAAAGATATTAATTCAAATATAGAGGGGAATTGGTAACAAATACAAACGGTTTTTTTTTTTTTCACTACTGCTTTGACGTGCGTATGCATAAGTGCTCACCGCAATAATCGTAAATGCATGAGCACGACATGCCGCACCTCCACCCTGCAATCGCAGAGCTCATTGTTAGTTCCTATATTGTTAATGCGCGAAGCTAGAACCGACATTTGACCGCAAATATGAAAGACGAGGGTGACCATAATACAGTCAGAGGCGCTTTGTCCGAAACCACTGACGAAGACGAACGGCATTTGCAAGGCGTACGTGATCACATACGTACGCATGTTTTCGACCACGTAGAACAGGTGAAAGCGATAAGGCAACAGATAAATTATTTGAGTCGCGTTTTCGCTGATCGGTATTTGAGGCAATGAACCTGAGGAAACGTTCAACTGTGACATTTATATTAGTATTTAAAAAAAACCGTACTAATAAGGGAACCAAATGAGCTTTGGATATGTTGAAATATAAACAAAAATAAGAGACACGTATTTTTTTATAAGTGCGCTCTCGCACATTAAGAGGAATCTTGAAACACCCTTTTGAAAAAAATTACTTATTTTTTGAAGCAAATATCGTTGAAATTATAAAAGATAAAAAAATGTATGTTAAATAAAAGTTGAATGAGTTTCAAGAGTACTCTTTAATAATTTAAAAAAAAAAATTAAACGGTGGGGATATAAAACGTGAAAAAAAGTTTAAAATTATTAAAAAGTATTCTTGAAATCATTCAGCTTTTAGAACATTTTTCAATCTCTTATAGTTTTAACAATATTCGCTTCAAAAGAAAATAAATGATTTTTTTCAAAGAGATGTTTTACCTCTTAATATACAAGAACGTTTTTATAAAGAAACACGTGTGTCTTATTTTTGTGTATATTTTAACATATCCAAAGCTAATGAAAATCGAATGACGACACTTTGTTGTAAGATAAGCTTTTTACTTTTTGCACTTTTTTCAAAGAAAATATATTAGAAGTACATAACTTTGTATATACTTCTACAAGACTTTTAGACACAAAACTTAAAGGTAAAGAAATATTTTTTATGAAATTTTTTCTATAAATTTAAATAACAAAACTTACGTATCTACGTTGACAATTAAGACTTTACATTGTTTCATATTTTTTCTATGCCGAGATCAAGTTATATAAAAGACTAACTTACCAGTTCCTAGGATAATAATAATCGGAGTTAAATAATATGATGAAGCTGTCAGCGCGACAAATAGCATCAACAGCTTGACGAAGATCTTTGACCTAGAATTGTAGGTGATAAATGCCTTCATTTCCTCGGTGGTTTTGTAACTCGTCCTATCAAAGTCCTTCATAGCCTCCGTTATGATCTCACCAAATTGATTGTTATATAACCGCAGCGTAATTATTCGCACAAATATCTGCGAGAACGCCATGTTTTCTGTCAAATTCATGATCACTTCTTCAAGATTATCGATGCAAAGAAGGAGATCCAGATATTCTAGAATCATGAGGAAACTGAAGTAGCCAAAATTAATCGAGAAAATAAGATCGCTGGAATGAAAAGGCCAAACACCCAACATCGACATTAGTCTTTTGTTCCAAGATAACAATTCGGCCGCACGATCCAAATCTTTTTGATCCTGAGAAAACCATAAAAAGTGTCCATAATTAATTATCAAATAAGATAGATGTAACACTCTAAGTCTTGTGGAATGAAAATTGAGTCATATAGGACTGAATAAAGAGTTGATTTCCTTCTCTTATTAGAGCGACAAGTCACTCGATTAATCGCACAAGTTTTCATTTCTTTTAAAATGACGTTTTACTCTATAAGATATTTGGACAGTATCATCATGGTGCATTGTAATAATGATGAGAATGTATGACTCACCTGCATCGCACCTTACACTGTTCTTCCTTCGGGAGCTCGCATGAAACTGCACCGAATATACGAATGCGAGAGCGCAAGTAATCTCTGTTTTCGTGAGCTGTCTATAGAATCTGGGAATAGACGACAGGCCGGATAATAACTGCGCCCAAAATTAAGTATAAATTGTATATAAGTGTGTTACCGAAACCACCTGTGCGTTTAATCTCAGGTAAAATCGAACTATATTCTTCATAATTGGTTCTTCACATCGACGTAAATTTGGACGATAACAGATGCAAATTACTGTCAATTTGTTCTAGACTGTGTATGCAAAAAATCCAGCTCCACAAATTTCCAAGGCAAAAATATTGTGCAGTGTAATTCTGATCGCAACTGTGGAATAATACTTTTCCCGTATAATAATAAAATAAATGCTGTGCATTTTAAATTATTTAACTAAATATTTAATAGATATTCTATTGTAATACATGCGGACATATACTAAAGAAATTTTAGAGTATAAACAAACAAATGTATTTTGTTTAAAAACATAATTAAAAATTATTCCTAAAAAAATAGAAAAAAAATAGAAGAAACCGAACGAATAAAGGAAGTTGCCATCTGCGACGCATCTATATTCTGTAAATTAAAAAAAATATATTTTTAAATTAATAGATTCTAAAGAGTTATATATAAAAATATATATTAAATACAAAAGAAAGCGTACTACTAAAAGTACATCGAAATAGCGAGTACAATAATGTTGCCTATCAATTCATCTAAAAGGATAAGCTGGAAGACCCGGTTCAAGGATTTCGCCATCCTAATATCAAATAAAAATTGCATGTTAAAAATTTTTTTTAATATATAAAAATTTACATTTTATTTATTGTGTGTATTATGACTAATGATTTACCATATTATTTTGTAGTGCAACTGAACACACGCACGAATTCTGTTGTTTACGTCGCCGACAGAGTACATATGAATTTTTTTAATGCTATATGACAAAATAGACAATTGAGCACAAATGTGAAACACTAATATCACCAGTATGCAAATGGACGTCATATGACACATTATGTAAGTCATAGGACACAAATAAAGATACATCAAAGCGTACGTACGGAAGTCATCCATGTTCAAAAATAAGTGAACTGTACTTGATAGGACGTACGTGCCATTAAATTTCTCTAAAAATATAATACATAATATGTAAATATGTGAAAAGAAGAAACAAAAATGATAAACGCGTTACATGGTAAGAACAATTTTAAAGTATCTAAAAATTTAGTTGAATACAAATTTGAAAATAAGTCTGTTAGACTGTTTAAATAATTAAATAAAATGCTCAAGTTGCTACAATGTCAAAAATTTTTACAGCATTACTCCTTGATAGAAGACATGGAATTCAGCGTATTTGTCTGAAAATACTATTTATTTTATATTTTTCACAATCAGTAAATACTATGTATATAAACTATATTATAATATATTATATAATCATATAATATAGATAATATCTCGAATTGAAAGCTAAATACATACTACATTTTACTTTTTAAATTATTAAAAAAAATTTTGTTCAATTTTTATACAAAAAATATAAGTTGTAATTAATATATTTATAGAAAAATTTAGTTTAAATTCTTGATAAAAATTTAATAATATGAAGTATGTCCATAAAAAATATGCTAGATTTAATGCAAACAAGATAATATAGGCACAATTAGCAACGTAGTGTAAAATTATATCTGTGATAATCTCAAAATTGTGTATGTAATCTTAAAGTTTTGCAAAATATGCTCTTGGAAATTAATTATTATCTTAGATAAATTGTAAAAATATTTAAATAAAATTGGAATAATTTTTTTAATTAAATTTCAAAATTGGAATGTATATTATAATTTATAATTTATATATCTCACTTTCATTTTAAATTAGTCGAATAAAATTATAATTTCTTCAGATGTTTATTCAGAACTGAGCGAGCGATATCTAAAGGAATTATCCGCGATATAACTATAAACGATCGATATCGTCGGTCTATGTTATTTCAACTATTATAAAGCGTCAATTGTAACTTGAATGAAAACATAATCGTTGCTATTGTACAATATTATTCTCATTAAATCTATTATCTTACCTCTCTCTGTATCAACAGCCTCAAAGGCCATAATCAAAAACCATTTGTTTGTAATTATTTTTGTTTGGCAATTGTCGAGTAAAATCGAATAATCGAGCAAACTAGTTTTTCACGAAAAAAAAAACGGAAATTATAAATAATCTCAGCTTAGAGAGAAGTAGAAAAAGTTTCAAAATACAGGCTAACTAACAGGCTTTATTTAATGCACATAATTAGGCACTATTATCTCGGCAGTATATTACAGAACCTATTCACAGAAGGAGTTATAATTTAATAATATTTTGTTAGATGATTATCATTCTTTTTAAATGTCTTAATCATTTAAATCTTCGTAAATCTTATGCAAAAAAGTAATAAAAAATTATTTATTCTCTTTCCTACATATCGAGATTTGATAAATAAGAAAGGAATATTAAGATCTATTAAATCAGGTGCATTTTAAATGTATTGATACGCAATAATAATCATAATACTTTTTTATTCTAATTAAAATTTGTTTATAGTAAATAGACTTCTTAACAAGTTTCAAGTATCATTATTAGCGTATAACATGTAAGTATTATATAAACTTAACATAATATGAATTTGTTTATTATAATGTTTTTCACAAATAATAAGTTTGTTTGTTATACATATTATTATTAAAACATACATGTATATTTGGCATTGGTAAGTTTATAAATTATAATAATTACGGTTATTATAAATTATAATTGTCTGATTATTTTATATATGTTTCTGCAAATAAATTTTAATAAAATATTTTATATAGAAATTTTTTTACATAAAATTACGTAACACGGATAGATACGCCATTGATGTTTTCACAATCTAAAAACAAAATATTCTCTTTGAAAAAAGCATATGTACCAATAATAAAAATATACTATACGTATATATAATTAACTTACACTTGTGAATGTGTTTAATGATAATACGCAGAATTTTCCGGCAGTTAATATCATTGGTCTTTCAGATCGAATCAAACAAATGCCGATTAACTTTGCATATGATGGCGAAATATTGTACCAATCGGTATTATAAAATGTCTCGCGCAGTTTGACGCTCTGAAAAAAATAAGCAATATTGGTGTTAAATTAAATTAGATTTACCATGTTTGCTGAAAGATAAATGACTGCCTTTAATAATTTTAAGATTTTTAAAACAAGTATACAATATATTATGAATACATACACATACATACACACATAATTTTAAAATAAAATTAAAATGGAAAAAGATTTGCAGAAATAAAATACAACAAGATACAAAGTTCATGTCCATCGGAGATTTTTTGACTTGAATATTATAAATAAACTATACAATAATAGTTAGTCATAAATAAACTAATTATATATCTTCTGCCAAGATAAATTATTCTACTTTTTATGATTACCTCAGTAAGGAGACATTCGCCTGTATAGCAATAAGTGAGAATTGTACCACTGACGCAAAATGTATATAACGCGTAGAGTGCAATCTTAGAATTTTCTTCATAGTCTGATTTCTGGAATAAATGTATATTTAATCGATCATTAGTTGGATAATAGTATATTAATTAACTTACGAAAAAATTGCATGTGTGCATTGCTAAAACATACAATTTTTTAATTTGATGAAACGATATTTTGATGAACAAACTCGAAAGAAGAAGCAATTTTTAATTTCTTAAAATTCTTTGATGCTACTTGTTTGATGGTTCTGTCAATTATGAGGTATGAAAATGAGCTACAAAAACGATGATGTTTTCTTTTTAGTTTTGTCATTTTCTTTAGGTATATAGTATGTAAATAAATTGAACAATCTTCAAATCATGAAACTCACCGCCATCATATGATACAAAGTTAAACAGAGTAAGAATACACTGCACACAGTTTGCTGTAGATACATCATGTTGAAATTGTTTTCTACAATTTGTGCTAATCTGTAATCGCGGTGCTTGATAAAAATGGTGTAATCCCATTATTTCTGACATTAAGATAATTGTTAATAACTTGGTATAAGGAGCAATATGTTACAAACGTATCTAAAATAATTTTATCTACGCATAGATATAACGAATTAAATAAAAATTTCACCTTATTAGATGGCGATGTCTCAATATGATGTTACTGATGTGGCGGTGATAGTTTTTATGGTCTCTTAACAAATTGTCGATTTTGCATGATAAAGCGGCAAACTGACCGCAAATATGAAAAGACATGCTGAGCACATAAGCATCCGGTCCACCGTAACCACATAATATTACCGGTAACATTATTCCCAGGTAGAAGGAGACGCATATGTACGTAGTTATGTCCTTGATCTCAAAGAAGGGATGAACCGGGTATGGCAATGAATTCGTAAAATTACTCTCTAAATTTCCTAGAGTGAAACATTACTCTAAAAGAGTGAAAATCGAACATATCTAAGTTCGAGTGATTTTTCACTCTAATTAGAGTAAAAATGCACTTTATAAGAGTGATCTTTACTCTAATTAGAGTGACAAATCACTCAAACTTAGATATGTTCAATTTTCAGTCTTTTAGAGTAATGTTTTACTCTAGGAAATTTAGAGAATACCGGATACATCACTACATATACATCAGGTTACATTTAATATTCCGTCGCTTTTATTATATTTATCCAGTTGTAGTCTAATTAAAATGTAGCCATCGAACACAGACTGATCCCAAAAAGTACCAATTTGTATAGCTCTACCTTTCTTTATAATTTGTTTTGTCTTTTATTAACGCGTATAAATATACTTAAGATATTTTAATATTTAAAACACAAGTTATAACTGCACAATACACGGTTGTCTTATAAAAATGTAATATTGAGCAGAGTACTTTCTAAATTCCATGAAAGAATAAAAATACTGCCACTACAAATTTTTGAGTGATTTTCCACTTTAATAAGAGTTAAAGTTTACTCTTATAGAGTAAAATTTAGAGAGTATTAAATTGGCCAGTAATTATTATTTATTTCGAGTATTAAAATTAACAGCAATACTTTTAATACTTAAAATAAGTATTTGTTACCACCAACTTAATATTGCCTGGTACTACAATTTTATAGACGTTTTATTAAAATAAATGATAGCACGTGTTATTTAATTGTTTTACTAAATATTCTTGCCAAAGAAATGAAAATTAAGCTTTCATTCCCATCGTCAAATGTCGATGTCTAAAAATATTCAGTTATAGCATAATACATCTACCCGATTTTTATTTGGAAAGGCAAATAACGATGTCACAGATAATGAACGATAGTTAATGCTCGTTAAGCCATTATCATGAAATATAGCTGTAAGTCATACGCGTGAAAATGTATGATTGTACTTACCTGCGCTCCAATTTACAAAAATTTTCCAAAAGAAATATATCGATGCGGTAAACCCCGTCATAAACATCGAAACCTTCACGAATATCAGCGCGATCTCGTTATAATACAGGTACGCCATTTTCTCCCGGACATTGCCGTACATCTCCGTTGTGAAATCGGCCTCGATGCTTTTCAGAAACTTGGCCATTATTTTGCTGTTCCATCTGCATAAGCTCATCTTGCCCAGTATCATCGATATGAACACGTTATCCGTTAAATTCGCGACGACGAGATCCGGGTGATTGATGTTCCTGATCAAGTGGTTCGCAGCTATGATACAATGAAGTACCATGTACACGATGACGACTACGAATACAGGCTGATTCACCTTGGTCGGGCATAAACCCAAGAAATTCAGGAACCATTTGTTCCAAGTTACTATATTCGACGCTCGAACGAGATCCGGTGACTGAAAAACGGAAGATATATTATCGTTCGCGTTCATCACTGCTTCAGAGACAATGAGAATCATAAAGCTAACTCCCATACCTGCATGGCTTTTTGGACTTCGATGCGAGTCGAAGGCGTACAGCAGACTGACAATAAAAGTATTGTACCAGCTTCGAGGTAAACTTTTCCGCTCAAAGACTGCGGAAAATGCGGAGAAATGCTAATCGTGCCAAATTAATGGGTAGCATCAGTTTTTTTGCAAGATTAATAAGCCAGCCGCGCATTTTTCGGTAATGCACAGAAATGCTGGTCATGCAAGGATGAATAAGTAACATCAATTTCCTTGCAAGATTAATAAAGGCAGTCGTGCATAATTTTTTTGTTGCCTCCTTGCATGCGACATCAAAAAAAGCGTAATTGTACAAGAGATCCGCCGAAAATATCGCAGACATGCGGTAATTATAGCTCTCCTCAAGAACATTCTCTTATTTCCCTTGTTAGGGTAGTTCTTTGACTGTTTCGACATGTATAATAATATCGATCTCTTTCACTGTAGCTATTCATCAAATGTTACTTCTGGATATTCAAGAAAAGATGAAAAAAGTATCATTCTCATTCGCATATTGTGTAGTTCTTGTTTTTTATTGAGAATTACACAGTATCTAAATGGGAAAAATGCCCAGTTAGTTTGCTGCACTAGCTAGTACTGAATGTAATAAGTGATAAATTTGACATATGTATGTATTTTATAAGTAATATATTCTTTAAGTTAAATAAATCCCCTTTAAAATTAAGTAAATTATAAATTAATAATGATAAATACTCTTAGAAATGAACAACAACAGAAATTGCGAAATGATACGAAATGTGTAAACAAATACGTCATTAAGCCAAGAAATGTTTAGAGTCAACTAAACTGCACAAAAAAATTTAAATATGTGCTCAAAAACAGTGATAAAAAGGAGTGTATACTACTCAGCAAATTTACATTCGTCAAATCATCAAGATAACGAGTAGACATAGTAGACACGGTAGCGTCTTACGAGTATATATCAATATAACTATTTCGCGAAAAAGGCATTACAGCGTATCCCCTTGCTTGAGAAGATTGTTTATATCTTTTAAATATCTTCTCTTTCTCAGAGATTTCTCTGATTGCATTGCATTGTACTGTTTAACTACGCTGACGATAAGAGTGTGTATGGAAATATGATATAGCGTATAGGTCTGATAAAGTATCATTGTGACAAACTCGACTGTGTTGCTTCCAGATAGTTGATGAGAACTTCAAAATGGTCCTTAACACAGTCAGTTTCGTAAGTACGACACATAATTTTTTTCTTTAAAGTTACTTGAAATCTTATGAACTATTCATTTTAGTAGCGATAATAATTAAAAAAATTTTATATTTGCAATAAGCAATAATTTTTTACAATTAATATACGTTTTATCTAGTATTTTTTATACTTTTCATGAATAAAAATTCTATCATTTTATTATTTTTACTTATTGTTTGACAAAAAAATAGGTAGCCCATATATATTAAATAAAATATATTTGAAAATGAATAAAAGTTTTATGTGTCAAAATGATAAGCAACAGTCAAAAAGAATATCCAAAAAATCCACGACAAAATGTGAATATAATTTCTCTTCTCCTCTTTTGGTAAGTATTGCAAATAATATCTTATAATGCTAGTTAGATAAAAATTAATATGTATATATACATTTGTTATATTTGCATTAAGATAATAATTAAATGACAAGCTTAAATTTGAGGAATCTAACAATTAATAAATATATGCAGGTGGACTCAAAACATTTTTCGAACTGGCTACAAAAAAGATTTGGAAGAAACCGATCTTTACGCAACACTAACGCAAGACAAAACCAGCAACTTAGGCACACTTATAGGCAAAGCTTGGAAAGCAGAAGAAGAATCATGCGCAAAAAAGAAAAATGGCAGCAAACCACTGTTACTTAAAGTGCTGTTGTGTATGTTTATAAAACCGATCATTATAATTGGAGTTGCACTTGCAATTATGGAGTTATTTTCTAGGTATCTTAAAAAAATAAAGCTAAATGAATTATACATAAATACGATGTATTCGATGTCAAATTTTTATTTTAATGGACTACAAATTAAATTCAATATAATTTTTTTCTATATTTTAAGTATTTTATAAATAATTATTAGTAAAAATAAATTTAAATTTTTTAGACTATTTAAATTTGAGAGAAATTAATTAGTTTTAAGTGAATTATTATCTTTATAAAAAACTATTTATTGTTTTTAGTAATGTTTAATTATATTACAGAATGTATCAACCATTATTACTTGCTACTTTGCTGCGCTATTTCGCGAGTGATAAAAAAGAATGGAGCGACGAAGTGTATTATAGCGCAGGCGGTATAATCTTGCTGTCTATCATGGACGCTTTTATTTCACACCATTGCGTACATTGGGCCTTTCACTTAGGACTGAAAATTAAAATCGCCTGTACCTCACTGATTTACCAAAAAATATTAAAGCTTTCCAACTCCGTACTGGACAAAGATACATCTGCTGGACAGGTGAGATACAAATCAAGTATTTACTTCTTCATGATACATCTGATTGTGTAGCAAATGTGAAGTAGAGGAAGAACAAGACAAGGAATACAGAAATAGGTAAAAAATAGGAATACTTAGGAATAGAGATTTTATACAAAAATAATTTTGGAACCAATACTGTGTACTATTATTAATATTTATAACATGTATTACTAAGTTTAGATGATTATTGTTGATGATAACAAATTGTACGTGAAATCGCAATAGTTATATTTAAAAAACATAAATGTTTATCATAAAAGACTAATCTGCATTCGAGTTTATACTGCATTTTTAGATGGTAAATTTTCTGAGTAGCGATATTACCAGGTTGGAAGCGTCTCTGGTAGATCTGCACTACATTTGGCTTGCGCCTCTTCAAATCATATGGATAACGTACGTTACATATTCCGAAATTGGTTGGGCAGCACTGATAGGAATATCCGTATTTTTACTGTTCATTCCTTCTCAAGGTATCTTGGTGAATTCTTGTTAATAAATAATTATAACTATCATGGAAGAGTAACATTTCTATGATGTTCTATTTGATGGAATATTACTCCATCGAGGCTATACATATTATTTCAGCGTGCTTAGCGAGAATTGTCGCACCTTTAAGATTTAAATTAGCACAAAAAACAGACAACAGACTTCGACTGATGAATCAAGTAATCACTGGGCTACAAGTAATTAAAATGTATGTTTGGGAGATTCCTTTTTATAATCTTGTGGAAAAGGCGAGGAAGTAAGTAGGCCCAGTTTAATTTTGTTTAAAGAATTTCTTTTGCCTCTCATTGATTCTTCTACATTAACACAGATTCTTACTGTTCAGTCAAACTGTTAAACATTCTATCAAATTGCTATTAGAATTTAATTATTTCCAGACGAGAGATGAGTGTAATAAAGAAATATTCTATTGTGGAACAATTAGCTCTTACTCTCGACTGCTTCGTACCGCGCCTTAGTCTCTTCGTCGCAATATTGGCATACGTTCTATTTGGAAATTACATCAACGCAGAAAAAGTGTACTTGGTAACAGCGTATTACAACGTTTTACGAAGCTCGATGATTTTTGGATTTTCGATGGGTAAGACTAAGATACGAAGTAAAGGAAAGAATTAATAGTTTTTACATTACAAGTGATGAGAATTAATAAGAATTGACAAGAAAGAATAGGTTTTACAAACTTTATTCGTAGGTCTCCATCAACTGGTACAGGCACTAGTTTGTATCCGCCGGTTGCAAAGGTTCATGTTGCACGATGAGATCACCAAAACGAAACAGAATCCATGTCAGACGGTTCCCGACTCGTTTGCACTTCGTATGACCGACGTGAACGCCAAATGGCATGGCGACAGTAAGGATGATACGTTGCGTAACGTAAACTTGACCGTACCGCCTGGAAGCTTCGTCGCTATTGTCGGTCAGGTGGGTTCGAGTAAGAGCAGCCTCTTGCAAGCGATACTTCAGGAATTGCCGTTGACAAGCGGGAGCATCGAGAGCCACGGCAGAATAAATTATGTCAGCCAACAACCATGGATCTTCGCGTCTTCCGTGAGGCAGAACGTCCTGTTCGGGCAACCGATGGACAAGTCGCGTTACGACGAAGTGATCAGAGTCTGCCAGATGGAATCGGACATAGACTCGTTTCCCCATGGCGACCGTACCATCGTAGGCGAGAGAGGGATGAATCTGAGTGGCGGTCAGCGTGCTAGGATCAACTTGGCGCGAGCGATCTACAAAGACGCCGATATTTACCTGTTGGACGATCCCCTATCTGCCGTGGATTCGCACGTCAGCAAACGTCTCGTAAAGAAGTGCATATGTGGCTACCTAAAAGTAAGGATTAGAAGATGAAGCAAAATTTTTATATTTTGATAAAACAGCAAAAAAATTTAATTAAAAGTTTTCAATTCTCTAAACCATATATATTTTTTATAAAAAACACTGTAAATCTAATATTCAAGAGTAATAAATTTGAGATGACTTGGGTAGCTTCGTAATTTCAAATTTTTATTATTTCGTTCAACAAAAAGAAAACATTACCGATCAGGGAAAAACGAGGATACTGGTGACGCATCAACTGCAGTATCTACAACTCGCTGACCAGATTATTGTGATGAGCAACGGTAGTATTGATCAGAAGGGCACACTTGACGAATTGCAAGCATCGGGTCACGATTTTATGAAGCTGGTAAAGGCGATAGACGCGGAGAGAGAGGAAAACGAGAGCAGACAGTCCGTTAATCAGCGCCAGATTTCGATGAGGGTTGAGTCAAATGGAGTAAAGGTTGACGAGGACAATTCACCGGTTGAAACGCAGGAGACGATGGCGAAAGGACGCATATCTCGCGGAACGTTATTTGCTTATTTCAAGGCGAGTAAGAAGCCTGCCCTGATCGTACTAATGATGTTAATCTTCTTGGCGAATCAGGTGATATCCGGTGGGAGCGACTACTTCGTCGCGTTCTGGGTGAACGTCGAATCGAGTTCATGGCACATAGAAAACTCCACGCGAGATTTTCAGTGGGAAGGACCACTGCCCCGCGACTCTATGATATATATATATAGTGCTATGATACTGGCCATCATATTGCTGTGGCAGTTCCAAACGATCGTGTACTTTACGGTGTGCATGTGGTCCTCGGTGAATCTCCACTCCGCTATGTTTCGCAGTATAATACGTGCAACCATGTACTTCTACAGTACTAATCCAGCTGGTCGCATACTAAACAGGTAAATGCGCAAAGGCAACTAGATAAATATGGGATCATTTTTAAAGTGTTCCATTAATGCAAGGAATTTTCAATTCTTCTCATTAAATTCTGTCATTTGATTTTATTTAATCTTTAGATGCCTAAAAGTAGCTTGGGTCTCTCACATGATTATTTGTGACTTATAATTAAACTCAATTGTTTTTATAATAGAATGATAGCAATAAAAAATTTTAATATCGTTTTTTAAACTGTTTTTGAAACGTCTTAGAAACATTTATGAAATAAAATTTCAAGAGAACTTTAAGGAACTTGAATTACCCCAATTCGGGCATTACATAGGGTTAATTAGCTTGGGTATCTAAAGGTTGACTATTTTTGCTCGTTATAATACTCTTTTCGTTAATATAATTTATTTTTAAGTAAACCGTCTGATTTAATTTAAAAAAAAAACATTTTGTTTGAATTAGGTTTGCTAGAGATATCAATATTGTCGACTTAATGCTGTCGATGTGCATATTTGACATCATAGTAATTGGACTTATCTCGATCACGGTAGCAGTTATGATCATTGCGGTTACCCCATGGTTGGCGATACCTACTATACTTTGCGCTTGCATTTTCACCTATTTTCGAACGATATACATCTCTACCGCTCGCAGTATCAAGCGCCTTGAAGGAACAAGTAAATAGTTTATAAGAGTTTATAAGTAAAATATCATAGACTACTTTCAATCTCTGATATTTATCTACAAATTAATTTCAGTATTGTACAAAATGTGGGACATTTACTGATAAGAGATCAAAATACACTATTTTGCTTTTCTACATAAATTCATTTAAACTTGCTTTTTCCAAATTAATCCTTGCTTCTAAAAATAAGAATTCAAATAAATAAAGTGTTAACAAAGAATAATTTACTTTAGCACGTTCTCCGATCTTCGATCTGCTCGGGGCATCTCTACAAGGTCTGACGACAATTAGAGCTTTCAATGCCGAGGAGATATTAATGGCAGACCTGTGCAGTCATCAAGATGTCCATTCGTCTGCTTGTTTTCTTTTCTTATCAACATCTCGGGCATTTGGCTTCTATATTGATATAATTTGTCAACTTTATATCGGGGCGATAATCATAGCTTTCACGATCGTCGACGGTCTGGCTGTTGTTGGTAATATCGGCCTGGTAATCACACAGACCATGGCGTTGACGAACATGCTGCAATGGGGAATCAGACAAACGGCCGAACTGGAGAGTCAGTTGACCTCTATAGAGAGGATACTCGAGTATAGCCGTTTAGAGGAGGAGCCAATGATTGACAGCAAGCCGGAGACCAAGCCACCGGACGATTGGCCGGCGAAAGGTCTTGTGGAATTCAAGAACGTAAGCTTGAAGTACAATCGTCATGGCGCTTACATCCTCAGAAACGTCAGCTTCACCGTCTTGCCGGAAGAAAAGATCGGTATCGTCGGCAGAACTGGCGCGGGAAAGTCGTCTCTGATCAACGCTCTCTTTCGCCTAGCCTGCATTGAGGGTGAGATCGTCATAGACGGCGTGTCCACCGACACGATCGCCCTGCACGACTTCCGCTCCAAGATCAGTATTATTCCCCAGGAGCCGTTCTTGTTCACTGGCACTCTGCGGCGAAATCTCGATCCCTTCGACCAATATACCGACACTGTGCTGTGGCAGGCACTCGAGGATGTCGAGTTAAAGAAGACTATCTCCGAGATGACAGCTGGACTGAATACAAAGGTGTCTGATGACGGGTCGAACTTTAGCGTCGGCCAGAAACAACTACTGTGCCTCGCGCGAGCTATTATCAAGAACAATCGGATTATGGTACTGGACGAAGCAACTGCCAACATCGATCCTTACACGGATTCCCTTATACAAAAGACAGTTAGGACGAAATTTATAAACTGTACTGTGTTTACCATAGCTCACAGGTTGAACACCATTATGGATAGCGATAAAATATTTGTGATGAACGCTGGACACCTTGAGGTAAATACAAATAGTCAAATAACTAAAGGAATACTATACTTTGACATTACAATTTAGTGTAGTCGTTCTTATCAATGTTATAAAGAAATAAATTTCAATTTCTTTATATGATTGATATTTTGAATCAAATATCTGTAATTATAAAAATATTTTTTAAAATATACATATACGCACACGTACCTACTTATTTTAGGAGTTTGATCACCCATACAGTCTTTTACAACGGAAAGGACTTTTCTATAACATGGTACAGCAAACTGGTACTGCGATGTCTGAGAATCTTATTGATGTAGCCACAAGAGTAAGTACTAAATAAAATTTAACGAATTGTATTATAAAAAAAGTATCTTCAATGAAATAAGTGATTTTATTTTTAATACTTTTATTTAATTAGTGAAGTAAAAATAAAATAATAAACTTAAAAGAGATAACTTAATATATGAATTAGTCGTATAGACTTTGTTATTTAATAAAATTTTTATTTTTTTACAGAACTTTTATAAGAAGGATAAATCGCCGTCTAGATAATCAATTTTCAATATAATTATATGCCAAGAAATGTTTCAAACAATCACATTTATTAAGATTATTATATAATATTATTTTAGACTTAAAGCTTTCACGGCCATTGACGTTGTTTCCAATAGATATTATATAATATTATTATATAATATGTTAAAAGAAATATATTTTTTGCGTCAACAAAATAGTTTTCTAATTTAGCTTGTATTTTATGTAAAAGTCCAATCCTTTGTATAACATACGCAGTCCGATCCATAAGTTCCTGGACTTAAACCAAAAAAGAAGTAAACAATAGCAGACGCAGTTTCAATAGTTATTTACCCAAAATAAGCTTTCTTTGAAGCGATACATTGATCAGCACGTGTTTTCAACTTTTTCATGGCATTAGAAAAGTATTTTGAGGAAATCTTCCTCTGGCCAGTCACTGCTTTTCGAATATCCTCAATTGTGTTTTTGAGCCAAAAACTGACAAATTGTTGCTGCCAAATAAACCGTGGCGTTATCGTGCAGAAGGAATCACAAAAATGGTAAAGGTCGACATGAATTCGTCGAATGCGGGTAAGCAGACGCTCCAACACACCTGTGACTTGTTCTTTTTTGCTACACTGCTGCACTGATGCAACAGGGTAGAGTAAGACAAATATATTTTTCTCATTCTGACTTAGTGCAGCAGTGCAGCGAAAAAGAACAGGCCTTTGATAAAAAGAGGACATTCAAAAGACAATGACCGACCAGCTAAAGAAGATTCCGCAAAAGACATTTTAACGCTGTAAAGAGATTGGAAACACGTGCTCAACAATGTGTTGCTTCAGAGAGAGCCTATCTTAAACAAATAACCGGTGAAACTGCTGATAATTTTATTCCTAATAAAACGTGATCGGGTTTTAATTTGATCTAAATATTCATTTGTCACTTTTTGATAGGATATCCAATCATATTACTCTCTGGAAATTTTTTATAGTTTAGTATTTATTTGTTATTCTACATAAAACTTAACAAATTTAAGTTTATTATGATCTTTTATGAATAGTATATTCGGTTGCTATACGTATTATCATCGAGACATATTTGGAATTGATAAGTTTATAAATTATAATAATTACGGTATAATAAATTATAATTATCCGGTTATTTATAAATGTTTTGCAAGTAAATTTTGATGAAATATTTCAAAAATTTTTTTTATACAAACTGACGTAACATAGACAGATATGCCATCGATGTTTTCACAATCTGCAAAGTAAAATATGCTGTAAGAAGCGTACTAACGAAACAAAAATATATAATATACACATTTAATTCGTTAACTCACACTGACAAACATGTTCAATGATAACGCGCAGAATTTTCCGGCAGTCAACATCATTGGTCTATCAGCTCGAATCATACAAATAACAATTAACTTTGTATGCGATGGCGAATTATTGTACCAATCGGTATTATAAAATGTTTCACTCAATCCTGCGCTCTGACGAAAATAAGCAATATTAATGTTAGCTTACATTTGTCTTACAAAAAGATAAATAACTTGTTTTTAATATATTTAAATATTTTTAAACAAGTAGATAATTGTGTATATACTATAATTCTTAAATATATATATATATATATATATAATTAAAATTGAAAAAAATGCGGACAAAAAATACAACATTTTACACTCGATGCTCATTCTACATTTTGACTTAAATATCAAAAATAAAATAATTACATTTATCTTAATGTCACGATAAGTTATTTGACTTTTCATAATTACCTCAATAATAAGACACTCGCCTGTGTAGCAATAAGCAAAAATTGTACTAAATACGGATAAATAATATAATATGAAAACTACAATGTTAGATTTAGTAGCACTGTTAGTATCATATTCCGAAGTCTAAAATATAATTTAACCGTTTTATAGTTGGATACAAATTAACCTTGTGAACATTCAGAAACTTATGAGAAGGTTGTAAATTTTCACGGATTGTCACAAACCGAGAGAATAATCTTCGAACCTTCAAATCACACTGAACTCACCGATATCGTATGATACAAAGTTAAACAGAGTAGTAATACAGTGCCCAAAGTTTGCTGTAGGCATATCATGTTGAAACTATTCTCCAAGATCTCTACTAATCTGTAATCGCGGTCCGTGGTTAAAACATATAGTTGCATTTCTGATATTAAGATAATTGATAAATAACTTGTCATATAATTTATAAGGAGCAACGTGTTATACAAATACATTTTAAATAATTATTAAGTTACATATCTACTCGTAGACATGATAAATATTTAACCTTATTAAGTGGTAATGTCTCAATATGATGCTGCTGATGTGGCGATGGTAGTTCTCATGATCTTTTAGCAAATTGTTGATTTTGCATGATAAAGCGGCAAACTGACCGCACATATGAAAAGCCATGCTGATCAGGAAAACATCCGTTGCACCGTAACCGCATAATATTATTGGTACCATTACCGCTAGGTAGAGACAGATGCATATGTACGTAGTTGTGTCCTTGATCTCAAAGAAGGGATGAACCGGATATGGTAATTCATCATACGTAAAATTACCGGACATCACTATATATACATCAGGTTACATTTAATATTCCGTCGCACGTGTTAATACATTTATCCAACAGTCTAATTGGAATATAATCAAATTAAACTAACCCCACAAAAAACCCCTCAAAAATTACGTGTAACTGTACCTTTTAAATATATTATTATTATTTTTTTAAATATCTTTATATATTTTTTATATATTTCTTATATATTTGTATTCTATATTTGTGTTTTTTATAACATTATTTATATGTATATTAATAATTTATAATAGTATGTAAATAGAATTAAAATATTTTAATATTAAAAATAAAAGTTGTAGCATTACAATACACTGTCTTATTGAAATAAAGTGACAGTAGTATGATACTTTATTAAATATTTTTACTAAAGAGATATAAATTAAGTTTTAATTATTATCGTTAAATTGTTGTCGGTATATAAAAATATTGAGTATTGAGTTTGAAAGCGCAGTACATCTACTCGTTACATTTTGTTTGGAAAAGCAAATAATGATGTCATAGATAATAAACGATAGTTAATGCTTGCTAAGTCATTATCATGAAATATAGCGGTAAGTTTTACGCTTGAAAAAGTATGATTACACTTACTTGAGTCCCAATGTTCGGGAAGCTTTTTGAGATAATACGCCTCAGCAGTAAATGCCCCCAAGGACAACGAAAACCTTATGAATATCAGTGCGACCTTGTTGTAATGCAGATACGCCATTTTCTCCCGCACATTGTTGTACATCTCTGTTGTGAAATCGGTTTCTATGCTCTCCAGAAACGTGGTCATCGTGTTGCTGCTCCGTCTGCATATGGCGATCTTTCCCAGTATCATAAAAATGAGAACGTTATCCGTTAAGTTTGCCACCATAAGTGCCAGATTGCCGAAATTCTGGATCAGGTGGTTCACCGCCATGGCATAATAAATTATCATATACGTAGAGACCAGCAGGAATACAGGCTGATTCACCTTGGCCGGCCATACGCCCAAAAAATTCAGGAACCATTTGTTCCAAATTACTATGTTTCTCGCACGAGCGAGGTCCGCTGACTGAAAAATAAAAAGAATATCGTTGTTCGGAAGTCCGTTATTCTCTTCAAAACAATGTAGTATTCCTCACATCGTAGCTTCTATACCTGCATGTCTTTTGGGACTTCGACTCGAGTTGAAGGTGTGTAGCAGACTGGCAATAAATGTATGGTACCACCTTCGAAGAAAACTTGTCCAGCCAAGGGCTAGAAAATGTTTATCATGGCAAATGAATAAGTAACAGCAATATTCTTGCAAGATTAATCATCCAGCCGCACATAATTTTTTCCATCGCCTTCTCGCGTGCTACATCGAAAGCGGAATCGTATAAGAATTTTGCAAAATTAATAAGCGAGCCGCGCATTTTTTTTGGAAAAGCGCAAGAATGCTGGCCATGCAAAATGAATAAATAACATCTATTTTCTTGCAAGATTAATAAGCCAGCCGTGCATACTTTTTTGTCGCTTTCTCGCGTGCGACATCGCAAGCAGAAACGTATAAGAATTTCGCCGAAAATATCGCAGACACGCCGTAATTATAGCCCTCCTCGAACGTTATTTTTTTTCCCAGTAGTTCTTTAACAAAGTTCTCGATATATGTAATAATATTATCGTATTTTATTTCACTGCAACTATTTGCCACATGTTACTTTTAGAATATTCATGTAGGGAGGAGAAAGTAGCATTCTCGTCTTCGCATATCATAGAGTTATGACTTATACTGAAAGAATTACGCGGTATCTAAATGCTTCGGAATTACAAGTTAGTGTACAAAGCAAGTACTAGCGAATACTAAATGTAATAAGTGGAAAATTTGTGTGCATGTGTATATCGGACGGAAAATTTATTTACAACTAGACCGTAAAGGTTGCTTATTCTACTTTTGGCGACATACGTTTATTTATATTAATGTATTAATTATTAATAATAAATATATTTTGAAAAATAAATAACAACTCATAAGAATACGAAGTATGTAAACAAATAAATAATAAAATTTAAAAAATTGAGATTAAAATCAAATAAACTGTATATTAAAATGTACCTTAAAAATGTACAGTTATGTGTTCGGAAGCGGTGCTAAAAATAGTGTATGATATCAGCAAATTTACAACCGTTTGTGCATCAGGATAACAGATTCAGTAGATATAGTAGCGTCTTGTGCCAAGTACGTAACATTATAACATTTCTCGCAAAAATGTTAACATGTCTGTTGCTTAATGAAAGTGACATAATTGATAATATATTTTAAATATTTTTTCTTGTCTCAGAGAATCGATTGTATTATAATGTTTAACTCACGATTAGAACGTGTAAAAAAATATGATATTGCGTGTATTTGATAATGTGTCATCAGACTCGACTGTTCTGTTTCCAGATAGTCGATGAGAGCTTTGAAATGGTTTTTAACTCCATCGATTTGGTGAGTATGATACATAATTTTAACTAAAATTACTCAAAATCTTGTGAACAACTCATTTTGTTAGTAAGTTGATGCATTATATGTATTATATTTTATCTAGTATTATCATAAATAAAAATTCTATTATATTTTATTATTTTTTTAATGCTTAAAAAATATAGGTGGCCTATTTATTGTAAATAAAATATATTAAAAATAAATAAAAGTTCCATGTGTCACAATGAATATCAACGATAAAAAGAAATATCCAGAAAATCCACGGCAAAATGCGAATGTGATTTCCATTCTCACCTTTTGGTAAATATTGCAAATTAATGTCTTGTAATGCTTTTTACAATTAGATATAAAATAATGTGTGTGTGTATACACATATATGTGTGATTGAAAAGATAACAATTAGATTGATATAATTAGATAATTGAATCATTTGTAAAACAAAACTTTTACACACATTTATTAAAAATATTATATTGTAATATATAAATTAACTTATTTATTAATGGTAAAATAAAGATATATTAAGAGTATTTTTGAAATAGATAATAATTGAATAACGAACTGTGGATTCTAGGAAACTAACAATTAATATGTATATAGGTGGACCCGACAAATTTTTCGAACTGGCTACAAAAAAGATTTGGAAGAAACTGATCTCTATGTTACATTAACGCAAGACAAAACCAGCAAATTAGGCGAACTTATAGGTAAAGCTTGGGAAATAGAAGTAGACTCATGCGTTAAAAAGAAAGATGGTACTAAGCCACAGTTGCTAAGAGTACTGTTGCACATTTTTGGAAAATCACTCTTGCTAATTGGAATTGCACAAGGAGTAATGGAGCTATTTTCCAGGTATTTAAAGAATATAAAGAAAAATAAATTAAATCAAAATAAAATAATGTGCATAACATTGGTGATTTTTTTGTATATACAATGTTTTGTATATACAGTATTAATAATTAATTTCTTTAATATTGCAGTTACGAATAATAATAAAAATAAGAAACTATTATAAGAATGAAAGATTATTATGCATTTAAAACATTTTAACCGCAAATGTAATAAAAAAAATAGACAAATAATGATTTTTCTTCTTTCTATATTCTAAAGAAAATTAATGTTAATCAACCATTGATCAACTTAAATTAATTAATTAATTAATTATATAAAAAATTTTAATTTTTTAAATAATTTAGCTTAAATTTAAGAAAGACTTATCAATTGCAAGGTAATTATGCATATTTGCATAAAATAATTTTTACGTTACTTTTAATAATGTTTTTTATTATAGAATGTATCAACCATTACTACTTGCTACTTTGCTGCGCTATTTCGCAGGCGATAGAAAAGACTGGAGCAATGAAGTTTATTATAGTGCTGGCGGTATAATTCTGTTGTCTTTCACAGAGACTATTATTTCACATTATTCTGTATATTGCACCTTTCACTTAGGACTGAAGATTACGATTGCTTGTACTGCATTGATTTACCAAAAAATATTAAAACTTTCCAGCTCCGTACTGGACAAAGAGACATCTGTTGGACAGGTGGGATACAAATCAAGTATTTACTTACGTCAAGATATGTTTAATTATGTAATAAATAAAAAGTAGAAAAAAGCACGGAAATATATAAAAATATATTAAGAATAGGAATTTCTGAATGTGTGTGTAGGTGTTGAGAGAGAGAATGTTATACCAAAATAATTTTGAAAACAACTAATATTTACATCATGTATTGCTAAATTCAAATAATTATTATGTAAAGCTAAAGAATTACGTAAGATTATTAAAGTTATTTAAACACATAGTAATAATTAATTAGTAAAAGAAAAATTGTCATTTAAATTTACTTAATTTTTAGATGGTAAATTTTTTGAGTAGCGATATTAGCAGAATGAGAGAACTGATGCATTTGCATTACATTTGGATCGCTCCTCTTCAAGTCACATGGATCACATATATTACATTTTCTGAAATTGGATGGGCAGCACTGGTCGGAATATCCATATTCTTATTATTTATTCCTTTCCAAGGTATATATACATTACCGCATTTCTTTTAATAAATAATTATAAAAATAAAGCTATATTAACATATTTTGATGTATCGAAATGATATATATTTCAGCGTTCTTAGCGAAAGTAACTATGCCTTTAACGCTTAAATTAGCACAAAAAACAGATACCAGACTTAGGTTGATGAAGCAAGTAATCACAGGAGTGCAAGTCATTAAAATGTATGTTTGGGAAAGTCCTTTTTATGATCTCGTAGAAAAGGCGAGAAAGTAAGTGTGCCTTAAAAATTTGGACTAACTTTGCGAAAATAAACTATACCTTTTCTTTTAAATTATTTCATACATCATTAATATATTTGCTTATTGTTTTCTTTTGTATTTAATTAAACAACTTCTTTGCATTGTCTTATTTATTAAATAAACATAGATTTCTTTTATTTAATTAAAATTTTTAATTTTTTCTACAACAAATTATTTTTAGATAATTTAATTATTTCTAGGAGTGAGATGATGGTAACAAAGAAATATTATATTCTAAAACAATTCTCTCTTACTCTTCACCGCTACGTACCGCTACTTAGTATCTTTGCGACGATATTATCATACGTTTTATTTGGAAATTATATCAGTGCTGAAAAAGTGTATCTAGTAACAGCATACTACAATGTTTTACGACTCAATTTGGTTCACAGATTTTCATCGGGTAAGAGTATCGATACAGAATACAACAATTAATATTTTCGGTTATAAATAATTCGATAATTAATCCTCAGTAATTTGTGACATACTTAAGTAGTAACCTGGAAAATAATATTTATATCAATGATCAAATTATATCAGAGCAGATCTAATTTTCAATCAATTTGTAAATGATATATATAATTAAATCTATAATTTAATGCTTCTGATATAACTTGATCTATTTCAAGATTTGATATAAAGATTTTTTCTCGAGAAGTTATGTTTATATTGTCTCGAGAAGTTTAATGTCAGTTTGTCATCAAATATGGTAGTTTAATATGATTAAAATGATAAATAGTAGGTTACTGAAAATTAAAAAGCAGATAAGGATAAAGAGATAAAATTTTACATATAATGTAATAAAATAAAATCAACTTACTTTCTAACTTTTATAGTCACAATCTTTTAACAATAATACACAAAAATGATAGAATTAAATACTTGTTGAAGATTAGTATATACTTTCATCAAAAATAAGAAATGACAAAGAAAATTACATATTACAAATTTATTTCATAGGTCTCCATCAATTAGTACAGGCATTAGTTTGTATTCGCCGATTGCGAAGATTCATGTTGCACGATGAGATCGTCAAAACGAAACAGAACTCATGTCAGACAATTCCTGACTCGTTTGCACTTCATATGACCGACGTAAACGCCAAATGGCATGGCGACAATAAGGCTGATACGTTGCATAACGTAAACTTAACCATATCACCCGGCAGCTTTGTTGCTATTGTTGGTCAGGTGGGTTCGGGTAAGAGTAGCCTCTTACAAGCGATACTCCAGGAATTGCCGTTGACAAGTGGACGTATCGAGAGCCGTGGCAGAATAAACTACGTTAGCCAACAGCCATGGATCTTCGCGTCTTCAGTGAAGCAGAACGTTTTGTTTGGACAGTCGATGGACAAGTCGCGTTACGACAAAGTGATCAGAGTCTGCCAGATGGAATCGGACATAGATACGTTTCCTTATGGCGATCGCACCATCGTGGGCGAGAGAGGAATGAATCTGAGTGGTGGCCAGCGTGCTAGAATCAATCTGGCTCGAGCGATCTACAAAGACGCCGATATTTATTTGCTAGATGATCCCCTTTCTGCCGTGGATTCTCACGTCAGCAAATATCTCGTGGACAAGTGCATCTGTGGCTATCTAAAAGTAAGGATCAGAAGATGATATTGATTAATTATATTTCTCACAGAAAGTACTATAACTTTAAGATTTAAAAATGTAAACTTAAACCAATTTAGATAGTTTCTTGATCTTGATTTTTAATTATTTCAATGAAAAAATCAGGGAAAAACGAGGATTCTGGTGACGCATCAACTGCAGTATTTACAGCTCGCCGACCAGATTATTGTTATGAATAACGGTACTATCGAGAGAAAGGGTACCTTCGACCAATTGCAAGCGTCGGGTCACGATTTTATGAAGTTGGTAAAGACGACACATTCTAAAAGCAAAGAGGCTGAGAGTGGACCATCTGAAATTCAACGTCAAATTTCAATGAAGGCTGAGTCAAATGGAGTAAAGGTTGACGAGGATACTTCACCGGTTGAAACGCAGGAAACGATGGCGAAGGGACGCATATCTCGCGGAATGTTGTTCATTTACTTTAAGGCGAGTAAAAAGCCTGTCTTGATCACGCTGATGACGTTGATCTTCTTAATGATCCAGATTATGTCCAGCGGTAGCGATTACTTTGTTGCATTCTGGGTGAACGTCGAATCGAGTTCGTGGCATGAAACGGAAAACTCCACGCTGGACTTTCGGTGGGAAGGACCACTGTCTCGTGACTCCATGATCTACATATATAGCGCTATGATAGTGATCATCATACTGCTATGGCAATTGCAAACAGTCGTGTACTATACGGTGTGCACATGGTCCTCGGTGAATCTTCATTCCGCTATGTTTCGCAGCATATTGCGTGCAACTATGTATTTCTATAGCACCAATCCAGCTGGCCGTATATTAAACAGGTAAACACAGAAAGGTGTGACGACTGGTTCAACATAAGTCATTGATAAAATTCTACTATTTGTTTTTTTTAATTTTATTATCTTTGATTTATATATCATTATAATTTTTGTTATTGCATTCTATTTTAAATGAATAATGAATAAAATGTGTCTTTGATCAAAAAATGTCTCTTATTTTAATCAGATTTGCCAGAGATATCAATATTGTCGACTTAATGCTGTCAATATGCATATTTGACGTCATAGTTACCGGACTCATCTCAATCACGGTAGCTGTTATGGTTGTGGCGATTACCCCGTGGCTGGCGATACCTACTGTAATTTGCGCTTGTATTTTTACTTGTTTTCGCATAATATATATCTCTACCGGGCGCAGTATCAAGCGCCTTGAAGGCACAAGTAAGTTTACAAAACATATTTGAAACTAAGATATCATAGAGATTATCTTCGATTTCAGATATATTTTTATTTTTGTAATATGCAAATAAATTATATTTATTTATTGAAAATTTTAATGAAAAAGCTCTATCTTCGCTCTTTTTTTTTAAAGTTGCTTTGTTTAAATCAGATTTTATTTCTAAAATAAATTAAAGTATGTTATAATACGATAACAAGGAACAATTTATTCAGCACGTTCGCCGATCTTCGATCATCTCGGAGCGTCTCTGCAAGGTCTGACGACAATTAGAGCTTTTAATGCCGAGGAAGTATTAATGGCGGAGTTGTGTAGTCATCAAGATGTTCATTCGTCCGCTTGTTTTCTCTTTTTATCTACGTCTCGGGCTTTCGGCTTCTACATCGATATCATTTGCCAGTTTTACGTTGCGACAATAATCATAGCTTTTACTATGATTGATGGTCTGGCTGTCGTTGGTGACATTGGTTTGATAATGACACAGACCATGTCACTGACGGTCTTGCTGCAATGGGGAATGAGGCAAACGGCCGAGCTAGAAAGTCAGTTGACGTCTATAGAAAGGATACTCGAGTACAGCCGTTTAGAGGAGGAGCCGATGCTCGACAGCAAGCCAGATACCAAACCGCCGGACAATTGGCCGGCGAATGGTCTTGTGGAATTCAAAAACGTAAGCTTGAAATACAATCGTCATGGCGCTTACATCCTCAGAAACGTCAGCTTCACCGTCTTGCCGGAAGAAAAGATCGGTATCGTCGGCAGAACTGGCGCGGGAAAATCGTCTCTGATCAATGCCCTCCTTCGTCTAGCCTGCGTTGAGGGTGAGATTCTCATAGACGGCGTGTCCACCGACACGGTCGCCCTGCACGACTTCCGCTCGAAGATCAGTATTATCCCTCAGGAGCCGTTCTTGTTCACTGGCAGTCTGCGACAAAATCTCGATCCCTTCGACCAGTATACCGACACCGTGCTGTGGCAGGCACTCGAGGATGTCGAGTTAAAGGAGACGATCTCCGAGATGGCCAGCGGACTGAACACAAAGGTGTCTGACGAGGGATCGAATTTTAGCGTTGGCCAGAAACAACTGCTGTGCCTCGCGCGAGCTATCGTCAAGAACAATCGGATTATGGTACTGGACGAAGCAACTGCCAACATCGATCCTTACACGGATTCCCTTATACAAAAGACAGTTAGGACGAAATTTATAAACTGTACTGTGTTCACCATAGCTCACAGGTTAAACACTATTATGGATAGTGACAGAATATTTGTGATGGATGCTGGACATCTTGTGGTAAATATAAGTCGATTTTAAAGTCATTAAAAACGTATAATTTTCGGATAACTTTATATAATTTTATACTACAATTTTATGTGAATATTATCTTTTTTTTTTATTTAATGCACTGTTTTATGTTGTATGACAAATTCTAATTTCACGAAGAATTCTTTAATAAAAGTATTTTACAGTATATGTAATAGATTTTGATTTTAGGAATTTAACCACCCACATATTCTTTTACAACAGAAAGGACATTTTTATAATATGATACAACAGACTGGTACTGCGATGGCCGAAAATCTTATTGATGTAGCCACGAAAGTGAGTAGCAAATCTAATTTGAAGAGACAAAGCTACTACAAAAGAATGTAACAAAAGAATTTACATTTAAATAATTAATTTTATTCTAGAGTAATACCTATTTAGAAAAGAAAAATTTAGTAAATTAAATTATTCTTATGAACTCTATTGTGTGTTGACAAGTTATTTCTTTCATTTTTTACAGAATTTCCACAATAAGGCTAAATCTCTGTCTTAATTATAATGATCTTATTTTTTAATGTATCGAAAAATATTCCAACAAACGTATTCAATGTTAAATTTATTACATAATTTGTAAGTAAAAATATATATACTTTGCATTAACAGAATAATTTTTTATTAATTCCTTTTGTATTTCAGATTATCTGTGGTTTTTATTGTCTTTTTAAATTTATGGACTTTTTTCCGTAACATATTAAATAAATTACATAATTTAAAATAAAATATAAAGATAAAATTTTATGTATACGAAGAAAGACACCAATCAAAGACATCTTTAATTGATTGATCAAATAAGTTCTTAATTGTATTATTAATTTAATTTTATTATTTGTAATTTAGTATTTAAAAAATTTATTATACAATAGCTTACAATAAAGACAGCAATACATTTAAAACTTTTTAATTTGTTTGAGTAAATAAATAGAAACAATTTTAATAACATAAATTCTTTGCATTCACACAGTCAATAATACATATAACATATTGTATATTCTATATTCTGTATTGTAATTTTTTTTATTCCAAAAATTGTATATAATTGTACTATTTAATTGTACAATTCGATCCCAACGACAAACATAATTGTACAACATTGTAGAAATAGCTAAAACGTTTATTATAATTTTTAAATCGTAGAAAATATTTTTGAGTTAATACTTTTGTATATGACGAAGAGATTTTATACACTGTATACTAACGATCATATAATGAATTTTATTATAACAATGTATTACGATACGTGATGGATTTTGATTCTATTATCAAAAAAACTATAAAATAAGAAACGTAAGAACGTTTCTGCAATATTTTTAGGCCGAAATCAATATAATAATAACTTTATATTGTAAAGTCACAATTCAAACACAATCGCATTAGATCGATATTATTGATTTTGTTGATATAATGTGATATGCATTAAAATTCGTTGTAAAGATCTAATCTTTTTTATGACATGAGAAATAATATCACATTAATCACATTTATTATAAAGTACATATTATTTGTATTGATCATTAGGAAATAATTTACTGGACGCTTTTTTTTATTCTTTAATTTCTTTGAAAAGAGATTTTTCACTTCTTTCTTTTTTCTTTCTTTCTCAATCAAAAAATAAAGATAAAATAATATTTCTTATTTATTTTCACTCCTAAAGCATTATATAATTTTCGAAAAATTTTTTGTTTTTGATTTATATAATCCAAGAATTATTTTATGAAATTTCGTAAAATAAAATTTTATAAAATTTTATTTCGTTGTAAGGTACCCATATTTTTAAAGATATATAAAGGTATTTAAAATACTGACAACTGTTTTTATATGACAAAAGTCAAAATAAAAATATAATCAGACAATAAGCAAGCCTATTGATTGACCAAAAGACTTTCTTATTTATCTAATTTTATAACAAATGCTTCTCCAGGAGGGACAATAAGTTCTTTAAAGTACACGTTCTGATTCATTCTGTACTTTGGGCCAACAACAACGTGACCGCCGTAATAAAGAAACGACAAATCTTTTTTTCGCGTTTCGTTGCCGAAATTGGCCACAAACACGTAGGAATTTCTACGTGGGTACCATCGTTCTATCACGATCATTTCATCTTCCACGTATCTAAACAGAACAATATTAAAATTTATTAAATATTGAATCAAGCTGTTACACGTATAACATTTGCATCAATATTACATATCAAGATGATCTAACGAGTCTAAATCTGAAATCCAAAGTTTCGCCAATCTAGCAGAAAACATATTAGATTTAATCAAATCCAGTATAATAAAATAAAAATTATATGTTAAAATTTCTAAAAATAAAGTAAAGCACCGTTAAAGAAATTTATGTACATCAAAGGGCATTACCTAACATCACAGTTTGCAGTAATTTGGCTCTCCCTTAACACCGCTTTGATGTAAATCGGCGTCGCTTCCATTCTTAGCCTCGTCATTTGTGTGATGGTGCTTGTTAAACTGGTCTCCATAGGTTTCCCACCTTCCGGTAACCAAGCGGTAACCCCTAATGGTGTGAAACTGCTACCGGAGCCGTCTTCCTTCTCCCAATACATAGGAACTAAATTGTGCACGTGTGCCAAATCCTTGTGATCCTGGCACTCACAATCTTCAATACCTATCTGAATGAATAAAAATCCGATTAACAAATAACTCGCGTTGAAACCTTTTATTTTCAATTATCTCGAAAAAGAAATATTTGTCCAGATAAAAAAATATGCAGAAAAAATTTAGTTTTAAATATATGATATATTATATGTCATAACGATAAACCCGAATTAAAAAATAATTATTTCTAAATTTAATTTATGTAAAGCAATCTGTAAAAAGTTATTAGAAATAAATGCTTGCATAATTGTAGTATGCAAAGAGTATCATCTTAACATAACTATTTGAATGTATTTAAATATCAGAAAATAATTTTGTAATTATTATAAAACTTATTGCAAAATAAAAAGAAAATGTCACAGTACGAAATTACACAATTATATATTATTCAAGTATTCTTAATGCAAGCATGTTATTTATAACAATTTTACAAAAAAATTTATAAATAGCATGAAACATACATATTATTTCAATATCGTTTGAAAATATTTGATAAATATATGTATAATAATTGAATAAATAGATTTCCAGATTAATCACAAGATTTCTTTGTAGCAAAAGATATGCTTTCTGCTTCTGCAAATACAACAATTATTACAAAAGTTTCCTATCTGGATATTATTAAAACATTGAATTGATATTAATACCTTGTATTATGATCAATAAGAAGGACGAAGTGCACGGATAAGGCACGATATTGCAAATCGCGATAACACATTCTTCAGGTTCTGTTCCTTCAATAGTAAATTCGTACCTCATCTCCGTAAAATATACTCGGTGTTCCTGGTAGCATCATGCCGAGAAGAGAACCCGCCACGCTGGCGTTTCTGACGGTCACGATGGAGGCCACTCTGCTGGTGTCCACACCACCTACGGACCAATGGATCCATGGATAACCGGATTTCTCGAAGAGCATGCCCTTCGTGACTCTCTCAATCTGCGCCTTGATGTTCCTTGTGCCGTTCGACAAACGGAGGGTCACATCAATCAGATCGATCCTGGACAAAATGGAGTTCCTCGCGGCGGCGGACGTGGCAGCGTCCAGGACGCTCACGTGACAGATGAAAATACTGTCTGGGTTCAGGAGAGACCGCCAGTACCTGAGATCGTTTACAAACATATCATCGTTGACGTAGTGCTCCAGCCCTTTTAGATAGAAACCGTCCACGTCTAGGTGCTGCCAAAACCTGATGGCCTCGCTGACTGGATGCTCCCGATGACGATCCGTTGGGAACGTCTGCCTCTTTATCTTCGGCAGCGGCGACGTCAGGACGTCGCGGATAGTCTTGATCGATGCCGACGGTGCGGACGGCAGGGTGTCCGGAGTTATCATGTTATTTAAGAGATCTCGTCTCTCTCGGGATGCATGTTCAGTCACGTTCGACCTCGCCACTTCGTCGTTCAAACTTTTCACGAACGGGTACAGAGGCAAGTCGAGGACTAAGCTCATGTTCCGCTTGTGTATCTCGCGCACGAGCACCGAGAAATCCTCCAGTGTGCCCAGCTCCCGGTTCACCTTCATCATGTTGCTGACGTCCGAGTAATACTCTGGGTAGTGCGGCGCCGGGAAGATCGAGTTCAGTCGAACGGCCTGTATTCCGAGGTCCTTCAAATAGTCCAGCCGCATGATTATCCCCCGCAGATCGCCGATTCCGTTCGCGTCCTTTATCGAGTCCTGGAAAGACGCCGGGAATATTTCGTAGAAGGTGCTGCCTTGCCACCATTCCACCGGCGGGTCGCATCTAACAATATGTAAATAATTCACATGGAATTATACAAATTGTTTTAAAAATTATCTGTTTGTTAACACTACCAACCCATCAAAATGATGAGTTTCAAATTTTTAGATTAAATTACAAAAACCGTTAAGGTGATTTTTGTCGAAATTCTTATTTCAGATTAATTATTTAAATATTGTGAAAATTAAAAGTAATAACAAATATATAAAGAGTATATAAGTATATATTTACGTTACTGTTCTAGTTTAAAAAAACTATTCTTTATATTTAGCTTTTTAATAAAATATTATTTATTTTTTATTTACATGCAAAGACTGTACATGAAATATATTATAAATCTGAGAAAAGTGAATAAAATATTATTTTACTCGCGGTTTTAAGAAAAAATATTGCATTCAAAATTTTACCTAGATAGGAAACTTTTTCAATAATTGTTGCATTTGCAAAAGCAAAAATTATATCTTGCTACAAAGAAATTTTGATTATAATTTGTAAACCTTTGATAAATAATTTATTAAATTATAATACAATCTATCATACATTACATTTTAAAATTAAAAATGATGCTAAAATGTTTCTGCATGCTTTTCTGTCTGGGTTATTGTATTGCATGATACGCAAATTTCGTGAGTAAATGTTTCAACGCGAAACATGGCAATTGTCAGATAAAGTATTTCAACCATCTTCGCTTTTAATTCATACTTTTCTCATACAAAAGAATTTTTTTGATCCGGGAATCAGTTTCTTATTATCATTCTCCAGCTTATTCATATGTAAATATAATGCATCTATACGTACTTCTTAGGCATTGTGGCAATGATGCCAATAACGAGTGCGGCGCATCCGGTCAGGATCGACATCAATGACCAATAGCATGTCTTCCGTATCAGCGGCCAGTTCCACTTCATAAAGCGATAATCTTTCGGCGGCTTTGGCACCACCAATTGAATCCCAACGAGCGGTGGCTTGCCACCGTTCTCCTGGTTGTAAAACTAAACAGTTACAACATAAATACGTATGATGATTGTTAGAAAGCAGCAAGCGGCGATGAATTAGTCAACATGAAGATTTATGGAAAATCGCGCGTTTCTTGGATTCTATTTGAATATGGAACTGCAAAGACACATGTAAACGTAAATTGAGAGAAACACACATGAAGCGTACGACACCTACCTATGTTTCTTTTTTAAACCTCCAACGACATAAAAATGAAATGTCAATCCTAGGGTGACCTGATCCGGGAACCAGGAATCCGTCCCAGTTCTCGAGGACAGATCCTTTTTCACAAAGAGTCCTCGGAGATTTTCACAGGTTTCTTTAGATTCAGCCTAATATTTTGTATTCAAAGTTCGCGAAGAGTTAATAAAATATACAAAAATATACATTAAACTTATTGAGGGTTTAGATAAAAATTGAAAAATTAAAACAAGTTTATAGTATAAATTTTTGTATATTTTAATTTTGATTGAAGGAAAAAAAAATTTGTCGAACATTAATTTTATACCCGAGAAATCTTTCTTGTGCTTATACCTAATTACCTATAAAATTAAATTAAACTTAACTTTAGTTTATCGATTCGTACACATCAATTGAATTTACTGAAACTCTAAAGCTTGAAAATTTAAATCTAAAAATTTATAATTAAAATCGTTTATATTTAAATTTTAATTAAGAGAATAAGAAATATATAGTTTTTCTAAGGCTAAATGTATACAGAAAGTAATATCTATTTTTTAATCAAACTAGAACATTACAGACGCGCGCTGCGCGCGCGCTATTTGACTTTTCACTTTACAAATAATAATAATTGCAATTTGATCTTCTCTATCTTTCGTTTACATTAATCAAACGTCTTCTGCAATTTTGAATAAAAAAATGTAAAGTTTAATTATACATACATACATACATACAAATCAACATACATACCTACTTGCATACTTACTGCTATCTAGCTACCGAGCTACCTAGCTACATATTCATCTAGTTACGCTCGCTCACTCTCATTTACTCACTCACTCATTCGCCCACTCGCTCACTCACTCGCTCACTCCTCGCTCACTTCTCGCTCACTCCTGGCTCACTCCTGGCTCACTCCTGGCTTACTTCTGGCTCACTCCTGGCTCACTCCTGACTCACTCTTCACTCACTCACTCTTCACTCATTCTTTACTCATTCACTCACTCACTCACTGCCAACCAGCCAGCCAGCCAGGCAGCCAGTCGCTCACTCGCTCACTCCTGGCTCACTCCTTGCTCACTCCCGGCCCACTCCCGGCTCACTCCCGGCTCACTCCCGGCTCACTCCCGGCTCACTCCCGGCTCACTCCCGGCTTACTCCCGGCTCACTCCCGGCCCTCTCCCGGCTCAGTACCGGCTCACTCCTCGCTCACTCCTCGCTCACTTACTCGCTCATTCCTGGCTTACTCCTGGCTTACTCCTCGCTTACTCCCGGCTCACTCCCGGCTTACTCCCGGCTTACTCCCGGCTCACTCCCGGCTCACTCCCGGCTTACTCCCGGCTCACTCCCGGCCCTCTCCCGGCTCAGTACCGGCTCACTCCTCGCTCACTCCTCGCTCACTTACTCGCTCATTCCTGGCTTACTCCTGGTTTACTCCTCGCTTACTCCCGGCTCACTCCCGGCTTACTCCCGGCTTACTCCCGGCTCACTCCCGGCTCACTCCCGGCTCACTCCCGGCTCACTCCCGGCTCACTCCCGGCTCACTCCTCGCTCACTCCTCGCTCGCTCACTCGCTCACTCCTGGCTCACTCCTGGCTTACTCATCGCTCACTTCTCGCTCACTCACTCACTCCTGGCTCACTCCTGGCTTACTCCTCGCTCACTGCCGGCTCACTCCCGGCTCACTCCCGGCTTACTCCCGGCTTACTCCCGGCTCACTCTCGGCTCACTCCCGGCTCACTCCCGGCTCACTCCCGGCTCACTCCCGGCTCACTCCCGGCTTACTCCCGGCTCACTCCCGGCCCTCTCCCGGCTCAGTACCGGCTCACTCCTCGCTCACTCCTCGCTCACTTACTCGCTCATTCCTGGCTTACTCCTGGCTTACTCCTCGCTTACTCCCGGCTCACTCCCGGCTTACTCCCGGCTTACTCCCGGCTCACTCCCGGCTCACTCCCGGCTTACTCCCGGCTCACTCCCGGCCCTCTCCCGGCTCAGTACCGGCTCACTCCTCGCTCACTCCTCGCTCACTTACTCGCTCATTCCTGGCTTACTCCTGGTTTACTCCTCGCTTACTCCCGGCTCACTCCCGGCTTACTCCCGGCTTACTCCCGGCTCACTCCCGGCTCACTCCCGGCTCACTCCCGGCTCACTCCCGGCTCACTCCCGGCTCACTCCTCGCTCACTCCTCGCTCGCTCACTCGCTCACTCCTGGCTCACTCCTGGCTTACTCATCGCTCACTTCTCGCTCACTCACTCACTCCTGGCTCACTCCTGGCTTACTCCTCGCTCACTGCCGGCTCACTCCCGGCTCACTCCCGGCTTACTCCCGGCTCACTCTCGGCTTACTCCCGGCTCACTCCCGGCTCACTCCCGGCTCACTCCCGGCTCACTCCCGGTTCACTCCCGGCTTACTCCCGGCTCACTCCCGGCCCTCTCCCGGCTCAGTACCGGCTCACTCCTCGCTCACTCCTCGCTCACTTACTCGCTCATTCCTGGCTTACTCCTGGTTTACTCCTCGCTTACTCCCGGCTCACTCCCGGCTTACTCCCGGCTTACTCCCGGCTCACTCCCGGCTCACTCCCGGCTCACTCCCGGCTCACTCCCGGCTCACTCCCGGCTCACTCCTCGCTCACTCCTCGCTCGCTCACTCGCTCACTCCTGGCTCACTCCTGGCTTACTCATCGCTCACTTCTCGCTCACTCACTCACTCCTGGCTCACTCCTGGCTTACTCCTCGCTCACTGCCGGCTCACTCCCGGCTCACTCCCGGCTTACTCCCGGCTTACTCCCGGCTCACTCTCGGCTTACTCCCGGCTCACTCCCGGCTCACTCCCGGCTCACTCCCGGCTCACTCCCGGTTCACTCCCGGCTTACTCCCGGCTCACTCCCGGCCCTCTCCCGGCTCTCTCCCGGCTCACTCCTCGCTCACTCACTTGCACACTCCTGGCTTACTCCTAGCTTACTCCTCGCTCACTCCCGGCTCACTCCCGGCTTACTCCCGGCTTACTCCCGGCTCACTCCCGGCTCACTCCCGGCTTACTCCCGGCTCACTCCCGGCCCTTTCCCGGCTCTCTCCCGGCTCACTCCTCGCTCACTCACTCGCTCACTCCTGGCTCACTCCTGGCTTACTCATCGCTCACTCCTCGCTCACTCGCTCACTCCTGGCTCACTCCTGGCTTACTCCTCGCTCACTCCCGGCTCACTCCCGGCTCACTCCTCGCTCACTCCTCGCTCACTCACTCGCTCACTCCTGGCTCACTCCTGGCTTACTCATCGCTCACTCCTCGCTCACTCGCTCACTCCTGGCTCACTCCTCGCTCACTCCCGGTTCACTTCCGGCTTACTCTCGGCTCACTCCCGGCTCACTCCTCTCGGCCCTCTCCCGGCTCACTCCCGGCTCACTCCTCGCTCACTCCTGGCTCACTCCTAGCTTACTCCTGACTCACTCCCGGCTCACTCCCGGCTTACTCCCGGTTCACTCCCGGCTCACTCCTCGCTCACTCCTCGCTCACTCCTGGCTCACTCCTGGCTCACTCCTGGCTCACTCTCGGCTCACTCCCGGCTTACTCCCGGTTCACTCCCGGCTCACTCCCGGCTCACTCCCGGCTCACTCCTTGCTCACTCCTCGCTCACTCACTCGCTCACTCCTGGCTCACTCCTGGCTTACTCATCGCTCACTCCTCGCTCACTCGCTCACTCCTGGCTCACTCCTCGCTCACTCCCGGTTCACTTCCGGCTTACTCTCGGCTCACTCCCGGCTCACTCCTCTCGGCCCTCTCCCGGCTCACTCCCGGCCCTCTCCCGGCTCACTCCCGGCTCACTCCCGGCTCACTCCCGGCTCACTCCCGGCTCACTCCTCGCTCACTCCTCGCTCGCTCACTCGCTCACTCCTGGCTCACTCCTGGCTTACTCATCGCTCACTTCTCGCTCACTCACTCACTCCTGGCTCACTCCTGGCTTACTCCTCGCTCACTGCCGGCTCACTCCCGGCTCACTCCCGGCTTACTCCCGGCTTACTCCCGGCTCACTCTCGGCTTACTCCCGGCTCACTCCCGGCTCACTCCCGGCTCACTCCCGGCTCACTCCCGGTTCACTCCCGGCTTACTCCCGGCTCACTCCCGGCCCTCTCCCGGCTCTCTCCCGGCTCACTCCTCGCTCACTCACTTGCACACTCCTGGCTTACTCCTAGCTTACTCCTCGCTCACTCCCGGCTCACTCCCGGCTTACTCCCGGCTTACTCCCGGCTCACTCCCGGCTCACTCCCGGCTTACTCCCGGCTCACTCCCGGCCCTTTCCCGGCTCTCTCCCGGCTCACTCCTCGCTCACTCACTCGCTCACTCCTGGCTCACTCCTGGCTTACTCATCGCTCACTCCTCGCTCACTCGCTCACTCCTGGCTCACTCCTGGCTTACTCCTCGCTCACTCCCGGCTCACTCCCGGCTCACTCCTCGCTCACTCCTCGCTCACTCACTCGCTCACTCCTGGCTCACTCCTGGCTTACTCATCGCTCACTCCTCGCTCACTCGCTCACTCCTGGCTCACTCCTCGCTCACTCCCGGTTCACTTCCGGCTTACTCTCGGCTCACTCCCGGCTCACTCCTCTCGGCCCTCTCCCGGCTCACTCCCGGCTCACTCCTCGCTCACTCCTGGCTCACTCCTAGCTTACTCCTGACTCACTCCCGGCTCACTCCCGGCTTACTCCCGGTTCACTCCCGGCTCACTCCTCGCTCACTCCTCGCTCACTCCTGGCTCACTCCTGGCTCACTCCTGGCTCACTCTCGGCTCACTCCCGGCTTACTCCCGGTTCACTCCCGGCTCACTCCCGGCTCACTCCCGGCTCACTCCTTGCTCACTCCTCGCTCACTCACTCGCTCACTCCTGGCTCACTCCTGGCTTACTCATCGCTCACTCCTCGCTCACTCGCTCACTCCTGGCTCACTCCTCGCTCACTCCCGGTTCACTTCCGGCTTACTCTCGGCTCACTCCCGGCTCACTCCTCTCGGCCCTCTCCCGGCTCACTCCCGGCCCTCTCCCGGCTCACTCCCGGCTCACTCCCGGCTTACTCCCGGCTTACTCCCGGCTCACTCCCGGCTCACTCCCGGCTTACTCCCGGCTCACTCCCGGCCCTTTCCCGGCTCTCTCCCGGCTCACTCCTCGCTCACTCACTCGCTCACTCCTGGCTCACTCCTGGCTTACTCATCGCTCACTCCTCGCTCACTCGCTCACTCCTGGCTCACTCCTGGCTTACTCCTCGCTCACTCCCGGCTCACTCCCGGCTCACTCCTTGCTCACTCCTCGCTCACTCACTCGCTCACTCCTGGCTCACTCCTGGCTTACTCATCGCTCACTCCTCGCTCACTCGCTCACTCCTGGCTCACTCCTCGCTCACTCCCGGTTCACTTCCGGCTTACTCTCGGCTCACTCCCGGCTCACTCCTCTCGGCCCTCTCCCGGCTCACTCCCGGCTCACTCCTCGCTCACTCCTGGCTCACTCCTAGCTTACTCCTGACTCACTCCCGGCTCACTCCCGGCTTACTCCCGGTTCACTCCCGGCTCACTCCTCGCTCACTCCTCGCTCACTCCTGGCTCACTCCTGGCTCACTCCTGGCTCACTCTCGGCTCACTCCCGGCTTACTCCCGGTTCACTCCCGGCTCACTCCCGGCTCACTCCCGGCTCACTCCTTGCTCACTCCTCGCTCACTCACTCGCTCACTCCTGGCTCACTCCTGGCTTACTCATCGCTCACTCCTCGCTCACTCGCTCACTCCTGGCTCACTCCTCGCTCACTCCCGGTTCACTTCCGGCTTACTCTCGGCTCACTCCCGGCTCACTCCTCTCGGCCCTCTCCCGGCTCACTCCCGGCCCTCTCCCGGCTCACTCCCGGCTCACTCCCCGCTCACTCCCGGCTCACTCCTCGCTCACTCCTTGCTCACTCCTCGCTCACTTCTCGCTCACTCACTCGCTCATTCTTCGCTCACTCACTCGCTCACTCCTGGCTCACTCCTGGCTTACTCCTCGCTCACTTTTCGCTCACTCACTCGCTCATTCCTGGCTCACTCACTCGCTCACTCCTCGCTCACTCCTGGCTCACTCCTTGCTCACTCCTGGCTCACTCCTCGCTCACTCCTTGCTCACTCACTCGCTCACTTCTGGCTCACTCCTGGCTCACTCCTGGCTTACTCCTGGCTCACTCCTGGCTCACTCCTGGCTTACTTCTGGTTCACTCTTGGCTCACTCCTGGCTCACTCTTCACTCACTCACTCACTCTTCGCCAAAAATCCTTCTTGCATATGTTTTTTTGACTAGAAGAAATTTCCAAAATTTGAACTAAATTGGAGATTGGTTGTTTTTGGAAGCCAAATATTTTGTACATATTTTATGTCCGAGTTTGTCAGATATAAAAAAAATTATGATAAACATTTATGAAAATATTTAAAATAAATATTTATACCATTATTATCAAAGAATATAAAAAATATTTTAAGTTTATATACCACCAGACACCACAGACGCGCGCTTCGCGCGCGCTACTTAACCTTTTATTTTTCACCTTTTAAAAATAAATTACAATAAAACAATAAATGTATAGATAATATTTATACAAATTTGACAGCTGTCAAAATTCAATTGCAATGACAGCTACTCTTGCAACACGAAGTAAGCGCAGCGAGAGAACCAATCGGCATCGCGGAAAAGCGACAACAATGAACTTCGAGAAATGCGAGCAATCGACTTTACATGCCTTTTTTTCAGGTAGGATTAAAAAAAAACAAAAAAAAAATAAAAATTAATTTATCAAACGCATATCTTTCTAATTATTTAACTAATTCCATATGGTCACCCTAGTTGTATTTTATCTAGTGCTCTGGGTTTTCTGTGCATATAAGCATATTGACATGACGAATCGATGAGCAAATCATAGTACGACTTAGGTCGACGTAAAAAGATATAGATGCGAATGTGAATACAATCACGGTTACGTGAATCACAAGGCGGCATCTTTCGTGCACGCGTGATACATTTGACAAGGTATCCTTCATCCGTGCCAGGCGAATGTAAACATATGTAATGTATTAAACAGTATAGATTCTCTTCGCTTCTGCAAATAGCAGAGGGAAAGAGAGAGAGAGTAATTTGTGAATTTTGTAATGATGAAACATATATTAAGCACAATAGGCATATATACAAGTAGTTAAGTAAGAGACACAAGACTAAATCATTTGGAATACGATAATTTTGAATCCTTTCTAATATTCCAAGATTAGAAAATTCTTAAAAATTCATAAATACTTATATCATTGTAAATTCCATATTGTATGCATAGAGACATAAATTTTACTGTTGAGAATTTTGAACAGTAATCAAACGCTTTTACAACAAATTTTTAGATATTTACAACTCTTTTTTCAAGCAACTTTAAAAAATTTACAATTTTTAATAATATTTGAATTAATCTATTATTAAATTATTCTCATATTAGTTTTATTTTATACATGGTTTAAAAAATCCAGGATAGAACAAAGTCCCGTTTACTTACTAAAGCTTGAGCATCTGGTGCGAGATGTTGATAGGCAGTATTCAATTGTGTCAACAATTGTGCGCAAACAGGTTCGTTTGTATCACTGCTGCTACCGCTGCTAGTGGACTCCACCATTGGATCACGTGAACTCGGTTCTGAAATATTTTTTGATGCGACACATAAAGTTATATTCATTTATGGAATCACTATTAAAACGTTTTAAGCAAATTATTTGTTTATATTGTGTATATTGTTAAAAAACAAGTAAAAATAAGATTCGGATTAATTGTACGATTAAACTGTGTTAAACAACCCAACATGTTTTTATACTTTTAACTTTAAAAAATTGTAATATAAAGAACCTGAAATATTTTTATATAATCAAATAAAGTATTGTCACTTTTATTTCATTTTAAGATTGAACAAAAATAGATTGCAATCCAGTTCGCGTGTAGGAATGTCTGAATGAAACATCACTTAAATTGAAACTGGATCCTATCAAAGCACTTTAACGAACGAGCGTTGACGTTACATACAACAGTGATTACGTAAGCTCTTTAGTTCAAGAAACGTTGTCGCGGCCACTTAACAAACATTTAATATTGAAAGAAAAAGAAGCTTCGTTTAAATAGCGCGTAGATGTTAATCTGTATGTTTTTTTTCATCCTATTTTTTTTCAACCATTATATTTAGCACATAATAATGTTATTGAAAGCACATGTATATTGAAGGTAATGCATGCTGAAAAGTAGTTATAATGCTGTACTGTACAATAGAATTTAAATGAGAAATACGTACCGTCGTGCAAAGGTTTACTCGAACTGTTCACTATGTTCATGAAGTTAAGTCCGTCTTCCGTATTAATATTTTCAAGCGTTGGCGTGGGTATCATCTCTAATGGAGCTCCTTCCAGAGTATTGAATATCGGTGTCGATTGCAGAGCTTCGTCTGTTTGGGTAGGTGGTGGACTTGGCGTTAATAGGGGACAATCGGACGCTTCTTCATCCTATTAAAAAATTAAATACATATATGAGACAAAATTCTCAGAACAAATCTCGTGGAACAGGAAAGTGCTATTTGTTTTTTTTTTTTCGATACGACTGTGGAATATTAATTGTTGCCGCATTATTGCATCTTCTAAATATAAATAATATTATCTTTCAAAATATGCGTATCAGATTTTAATCAATACATGTATCAAATTAAATGCTGGATTAATTAAGTTTTTGTTAAGAGAACTATTTATAAATATGTCGACTATTGAATAATTTTACCAAAACTTCTAATAAAATAATTTTCAATTAAAATAAGATAATTATTATAAAATAATATAACGAAATGTTTATAATTATTACAAAACATTTTGTTATTATTATTATATTTGTTTATAACAAGCAACTGTTTCAAACAATATTATTACTAAATTTCACAGGTTTACTAAGTTTTTTTTCCAATATACAATTTTTAACAGATACATAAAGAATTGGAAGTACACACCTGTTGATCTTGACTTATAAATAGCTGTCGGGAATTCGACGATGGAAGTTCAGTTGATATAACAACCGACAAAAGGTCTTCAGGCTTCTGGATACTCATCTCTGTCATATACGGACATTACACATATATAAAATTGTTGAGCATAAAAAATTTTAATATTTTAATATAAACATACGCAGGAAATTCTAAGTTAAATACTGTCACAAATAAAGCTTCAATTATAATTTTATAAAATAATAATGCAACAAAGTTTATTTTTTAATTTGCACAAGTCTTGAAATAAAGGTAATGTATATTTATTAATATATACATTTATTTATTTATTTCTCTTCATAAATTTATTTAGATAGGTCAACTTAATTTTCTTTTAAAATGTTGCCCGGATGGTGTCTATTGCTCACATGTATTGATGTATAAAAAAAGTATATAGGAAGGATGAGTGGGTGTATATGAGCATGTTTTTCATTATTGCGTATCTATTGTTCGCGTAGGATTTACTCGACCACAATGCTTGCGGTATTCGTCGATCAATAATTGTAAAAACGGCTGTCTCATATGATTGCATCATGTAATAATCATAACATTGACAATCTCATGCTAAAAAATTGATTTTTTAAACTTATTTTCGTATGTCTTTTTAATTTTTTAACTCATTTTTTCTTTACTTCGTATAAAAATAATAAAATGATTTTTACTTAATAATTTTAATTATTCTATGTTAATTATTATATATTATTGTATATATAATAACAATTTTTAATCTTTTAATAAAAATTTTAATAGTTTTAATATTTTTTTCATACGCTAGTTTTTATAAAAATTAAAAATGCAATTAAGATATACTATATATTATCAAACATAGTTTTTTCTACATTATAAATTAGCTAGATTCCATACAGCGAAACGATAATAAGCGATATATTTGCTATGAGGTTGGCATTGAAAACGAGACG